>NC_134950.1:97945212-98245212 GCF_965638725.1 Aptenodytes patagonicus | reverse complement strand
TCCACTGGCTCCAGCCATGGTGGGGAGCAGCTGTACTCTATAACACCCCTCACAGTCCCGTTCCTCCTGTTACTTACATTGGAGTAGCTTGCAGGAAACCCTGCAGAATGCATCAGCCTCACAATGATATTCTACATTGGCAATGAAAGTTGCAACAGTCAGGATTTCATCTAGAGTGTAACTGAGAAAAAAAGGAGGCCAAACTAGCAGACTCTTTCCAAAAAGAAAAGAAAAAAACCTGAAATAACTGGCAGGGAAAAGAACTCACAAAGAAGTTTGACAAGATTACAAAAGCACCCTCCCAACTCCTGTTCACCTCTCTGAGGCTTGTGATACTGCAAAGTTTGCTTTGTATAACTATGCAAAACATGCACCACTTGCAAAGTCAGAGGGGATATACAGTAACGTGTGTTACCGTTTACCACTGGTGTTGATTTCTTCTCTTTGTTCTATTAACCTACTCTGTTTTATGTTCCAAAATGGAGTCAAATACCTTTCAAGACAATTCAATATTTACCTGCCCAAAGTAAATAAGAGATCCCTAAAGACCTACATTCAATATGTATTGAGTTTCTAATAAATCCTGTTTGCACATGGAATACAGGACTTGCCAGGATGGATGATATTTCAAACCTATTTGTCCAATATTCTGCCTTAGTAAACAGCATCAAGGTGCTTCAGAGGAAGGTAAAAGAAATCCAGCAATAACTAGATGTATAGAATTATAATTCAGGTTGGAAGGGACTTCTGGAGGGCATCTGGCCCAAACCCCACTCAAAGCAACACCCTTTTTCAGGTCAGATTTGCTGTTTGTACAGAGAACATGCAGGTAGGGCCGAGATGTGATGGGGCAACAAGTCCTCACACGCTCTGGTATTCCTGTGTCCAGTTCAGCATGCCACCAGGCATACCAAGATGAGTGGTGTGTGTAGGCCTGCAGTCATTCATACTCCTCATACACACAAGGATGTGTGAACTATGCAGGTGAGCATTCATATGACATTTGCAACCACTTCTGAGACTGCTCATAAGAGCTCTCAGGACCGCTTAAGAGCTCTCAAGTGCTTTTCTATGTTCCTTATAGTAAATAAAATAAAATGTCCAATCAGAGTGTTACCACCCAGACAGCAGTTTTAGTGGGCGTTAGCAAGGTACTAACACAGACACAATCCTCTGGTACACGCTGCCAACAAGTGGTCATCAGAAAAGCAGCGGCATCCTCTGCTACCTGATTTGTATCCATTGTAAATATGTACTAGCTAGCAATTGCTTCTCCCTTAGGAACAGCATTTTAACAGTTTGTAATAAATACAATAGAATCAAATAATGGGGAATTAAAGAATTTTTTCCTCCTACGGCCTGCTTGAAAGGTTTTGTTCTTATCTCCTACTTCATATTATACAATTTGAACATCCTGGTATCAATAGACAACATTTACTTCAGAGAAAACCAGCATAAACATTTCCAACAAATGCACTTTAGATATAGATTTGTCTGCCAAGTCTTGTGGCCTCTGCTATTCCCATAGGCATAATCTGAAAAGTCTGATATAGTCCATTTGGGTTTAAAATAGAAAACAAATAGATAGCTGCACTAGTCCTTAATTCTTGCTCTCAAAAAGACTTTTCACCTATGATACGGGTGAGCTTTTTGTGGGGATTTCTTGTTAAAACACTAACAGGCACATTGTCAAAATCAAAAACTAACAATAGAAAGCCTCTTTTTGGTAAGTCTGCTATTTTGCGGTGCTGTCGGCAAAACCAAACCTGGCGTCTTTTGCCACTGGGAGCTTTTTCTCAAGTCCATAGGCTTTAGCTCAGGGTTGAAATTGTACATCTTATTATATAGGACCTGTATTTCATGCAGGGCCTTCAGCAGTTGGAATAACTCTAGTGATCAGTAATTAGGAAAACATTAACGAATCTGCTGATAACACGGGAGGCCGTGTTTGTCACAGAAGAGGTGGTCACACAGAAGAAGACTGTTTAATACTGATGACCAGCATAAATGCGATACCAGCTCAAATGGCAGTGGTGTGCACCTTCACAGCATTCGTCCCACCTTACTGATTGACATCTAAAAGTTTAGTACCTCAGCCAACAAAGAAAGCAATGCAATGGGCATCTCCAGAAGACAAGTGATGCCATCCTAAGATAGGGACCTGGACACCAGGCCTGGCCTGCTACTTAGGTGCTGAACTTACATCAGAAGAAATGTGTTTGCTATCCTTTAGGAAATACTGATGAAGATTCTTCCCATAAACTATGGGATCATCAGGTGGAGGAGATGAAGAAGGAGAAAGAAACAGTTGCAGTAACCAATTTCAGGATGACTACTAGTCACCACTGAGTCCTTGAAAGCAGTAAGTATTATCCCAGGGTGCATCAGGTTCAGTATTTCAAAAGGTAGAAAAAAAATCAACAGCCCTTGTTCAAGCATTTGTGCAGGAAGACTCATACAGACCACGAAGTCCCATTTTGGTCAAACATGTTTAAGATCGATTAGTTTAAAGAGTAGGTACTGAACAGAAACAATTGAAGGAAAGGAGCACCTATTTTATTAGAGGAGACCAACAGAGCACTGCATATCTAACAGAGCAGAACAAAGGCTAAGAGGTGCCATGATTGCCGTCTATAAATGTATCAGGGGGTAAGCAGCAGGGAGGAAAAAAGCTATTCACATTGAAGGACAGCGCTGACACAAAACAAATAGGTATAAACCAGCCACAATTACGCTGGAAATTACAAGAGGATTTCTAACCATCAGAGCAGTGAAATATTTCCTAATAGGAATAGGGGGGGACAAAACCACAATGATTTTAACTCTGGAGCATGATGTGTTTATGAATGGGATTAGAGATGATGTGATTATCCTCCATATTCAAGGACTAGTTTAATGATTAAGGAAGTCCCCTCCCTTCTTTCACCCAGGTATTTAGCAGTTTGCTGCCTAAATACAATCGACTCATGATGATTTGCATTTAGCCCATTGTAACACTCAGTCACCTACACAAGTTTTATCCCAACATTTAATATTTACCAAATAATAAACTATAGTTATATATTTAGATAAGGAAAAAACCCACCCAGAGCCTATTCTTTCCTTTTTTCATAGTGTACTCTCACAATTTTCTCACACATTTCTTCGTATTAAATACTTATCTTTAAGTTCCTACAGAAACACTGATGTTATTTGTGAAAGTACAAACTACACGGAGATGTCATTACTTCCATCCCTGCAAGTGTTTCTGTACAATCAGTGTTCCAAAAAGATGGAACTGATCTGCTTTCAAAAAAATCTTTAATGTATTCAAACTGGTTTATTATCCTCGTCTTTTTTTGCCTCCTAATCTCATGTTTCAATTGACATGTCATGCCCTACTTTTCTTCCATCACCCCTCCACCCTTGTTGTCCAAATTCAAAATTGGTGGAAAGAAAGTTAAATTGTTTAGGGTCAAAAATAAAAACATTTTTCAAATGCCAAGGAAAGAGAAGGATTATTGCACTTTGATGTTAATACCATGTCTTTTGTAGTTTTCCTGTTTGTTTGTTTTCATCTTTCCCTATTGTCAACAGTACACCGGATTTTATAGGCAGTCTAACACAGAGCAGATGCTGATTAAAGGAAATGTGGTTTTCAGTGTGACATTTAAAAAAATATCACTTGCTCTAGTCTAAATGCTATATTCCTAATGAGTTTTATTTTATTAACTGTTGTGTGAAAATACAATGAGCTTATATTTAATTGAAACAGAAGTTTTTACAGCTAACTTGATGGACTGTGACTCGGCAGTTAAGATTGACCAGAATACTCCTGCTGTCTACCCTGAGGGCTGAAATATAAGGTGTGGGCACACATGGCCGTTCACTCCCATGCATCTGCGTGGCTGGACTAGAGCGACTGCTTCGCTTCCTGGCACGTGCTGACACTCTCCCTGGTACTGCTCCCTTGCTCTCCGAATCTTCCCCCCTTCCCTCCCGCCTGGCTTCATCAAAATCCTTTAATACTAGCTCCATAGGGCAGAGGCTGGCTATTTTTAGTTTATTGTAAATGAACCCTAATTCCAGCCAAAGACACCACCTCAGCAGGCATTTACAGATACTGTTGTATGTACTGTGTGCCTGTAGATCACGTTATGCTTTTTATATATACAGAAGACATAAATTTCCCCAGATGCTGGTAGCCTAAACAGACGTTGCAAATGAAAGTCAAGGAGCGGGGAGAGAACTTACATGTGAGATAAAACTTAATAGCAGTAAAAAAAGATGTTAACGTATGATGATTTTTATGACATTGTGAAACATGTCTGTTTACTTTGGCTTAAAATCCAAATTAATTTTATATGAGGTGCAGGTAGAAGATACAAGGGTATGTTTCATAACGCTTTAATTTTTGGAATAAGCTCCCGTAATAGCACAATGTTGGGCAGACTGTTCATTGTTACAAACTTCAAAGGAACTAGAGGAACAGGTCACTTCAGGCCCAATCCTGGAATGACTTAACTCAGTAAAACTGCTACTGAATTTAAGATGACCATGATCTGATTCTCCCACCTGAAAAGGAGTGGCACTATCCCAACCTTTCTATATATGAAACCTGATACGCTTTTCCCACTATGTCATTTAAATTGTACTGTGTACAGCAGGTAGTGACAAAGGGTTCTTTTCTTAGCACCATATCTTTAACAACATCTGCATTCATAAAGCAATGAGCAAACACAGATGAAGTAATCCAGACGTTAAATTACTGAATTTCTAAGTGTACCCATTGCTTTTGTTGGAAAACCAGGACGCACAACCCCAACTTTACATATTATTTGCATCTCCAGTCAAGAACATTTGCAGTACTGCACACAGCATAATAAAAAGACATTCAAAATCATTTTGACCTGTAAAATCCAAATCTCACTTCACCTTACTTTCAAATTATTTCTCTAGTTAAACCATCTTTTCATTGCACTATGGTAGTAACTCATACCTGATTTTCATCATTGCACACTGGATCGGGATGTCACAGACAGCTGACCTGGAGGGATGGAAGCGTTTTGGTGAGATAGTATGCAAGATACTTTCATAATGAGCATACAATAAATAACCGTTGGCTACAAATTAGTATTGGGCTATCATTAGGGAATTGATCGTGCCCCTGTACTCGGCACTGGTGAGGCCGCACCTCGAATACCGCGTTCAGTTTTGGGCCCCTCACTACAAGAAGGACGTCGAGGTGTTAGAGCATGTCCAGAGAAGGGCAACGAGGCTGGTGAGGGGTCTGGAGAACAAGTCTTATGAGGAGCGGCTGAGGGAACTGGGGTTGTTTAGCCTGGAGAAAAGGAGGCTGAGGGGAGACCTCATCGCTCTCTACAACTACCTGAAAGGAGGTTGTAGCGAGGTGGGTGTCGGTCTCTTCTCCCAAGTAACAAGCGATAGGACGAGAGGAAATGGCCTCAAGTTGCGCCAGGGGAGGTTTAGATTGGACGTGAAGAAAAATTTCTTTACTGAAAGAGTGGTTAAACATTGGAAGAGGCTGCCCAGGGAAGTGGTGGAGTCCCCATCCCTGGAAGTACTTAAAAGACGTGTAGATGTGGCGCTTAGGGACATGGTTTAGTGGGCATGGTGGTGTTGGGTCGACAGTTGGACTTGATGATCTTGGAGGTCTTTTCCAACCTTAATGATTCTATGATTCTATGATCATATTAGGTAAGTGGTTTGAGAATTCACTGCCTGGTAGAGCTTATTAGTGGAAAGTAATTATTACTTGACTTAAAAAAAAAAAGCCAAGAAACTAAGTTTTCATCTCCCTCTCACCCTGCCTTCCATAACATACCAACTCATTTTCAAAGGAAAACCTCAAGCAGCAGCAGGAAAATGACGTGAAAAAAGTATTGGGGTAGAAAAAGCAATTCGAAGCCTGAAGGGGCCATACATTACACAAAATGCCCACAAGGGCTGGAAGGTTAAGTGGGCCGGATGGTAGAAGCTCACATAAAGACCTAGCCAGCAGGCCTGTTGTGGAGTTGAGAGGGACAAAAGGTGCTAGAATCAGGCTTATAGGCCTCCCTTGCGTGCTTGTGTGAGGACATTTGTAATTTCCCATTGTGGTGTTCCTTTCTCTTTAAGGTAAAACCCAAGCAGGCCGCACACACACAACAGTGTGTGTGGTCTTTGGGAAGACCAGCCCAGTGCCTGACACCGGCATCCCTTGTCCAGAAAGGAGATGGCCTTGAAGGCTCATATAAGCTGTCTTTTCACTGTCCCTCAGGATCCTCCCTCCCCAACCTATTCTCACAGAGTGCCAGCCTTCAAACCTCTCCAGCACAGTAACTCTAGGTGCTGCTGATCTTCCTCAAGGACCCTCCCTGGTGGGACTGCAGCCATAGTACTGCAGGGCAGACAGACAGACATTTGGAAGGGATGGCATGTAAACTCAGCAATGTCTGTATCACCCACGCCTTAGGTTCTGTGAAAACAATGACAGTGCCATGCTAAGGATTCATTGCTATGGACAACTGACTCAACATCTGACTTGAGTGTGCCCAAGGTAGCCAGCACAAGTAAAATCTTAACAGCTCTCTGAAACCTCCTTTCTGTAGCATTTTACGTGTCCTTTACACAGTGACTCCAAGTATTACACAAGAATTAATACAGATGGGTGAAGCAACTCTGAAAGACTTTCAGGAGATTTGATGTGTTAAGCATGTTTCCAAGTTGTCTGCTTTCAGATTGCTTCACTGTCACACAAATAAACACGCATTGTGACTGATCGATGAAGGAGAGGGGGAGGGCATGGCACAGATGCCCAAACTGAATGAAATTTCCAGTCACATTTTTATGTCATTGAAAGGAAAGATATACCTCACTCTTGGCATGCTGCTCATTTTGAAGCTGGGCCAGCTCAGGGTTCACTGCTGTGTAGTCATTCCTAGAGCATAGATGGATATTAGCATGTCCTATGCAGTCAAGCCTGGCTTAGACTTGCAGCTGTATATCAAAAGGAAAACAAATGAAGACTGGTTCTCATTAAATTATTATCCATGCATCAACATACAACGAGCCATAGCAAGTTGTAATTCATATGGTTTTTGCCACAGCTGGCAGTTTATGGTTATCACAGGGCTTGGTCTCAACTTGTTCCATCTTCGTACAGAAAGCAGATATAGCTTCTGTGAAGCGTGTTTGTTTGCCTGACACCTTCTCTTTCTCCAGGTCCAAAATATAATTACTACTAGCTTCTTCTCTATCCTTTGAGCTCCTTGGGATCTCACCTTCTCAACACTATTGTCAGAATTCTCCTTCTAATTGAAACCCCCGATAGGCATTTTAGCAGCTAATGTATGTGATTACAACCAGTCCAACTGCTGTCAACTATACAATTATAGGAAATCTAATTTTTCTTTGTCTGAGGTTTCCGTTACCCAAAGTTCCCTGACAGGAATGGATGAGCACCACCAAAAAACAAAAACAGAGAGCACATTAACAAGATACTTCAATGTAACAGTCAGAGTTACGAGTACTAAAATAAAGAAAAAAAAATTAAATATCTAAGTAAGTAAAATTTTTAAATCAAGGAGAAAATAGCAGTTTTGTGGAAAAATCCTGCAGCCCAGTCCATGAAAAGGCTGATCTCATTTAGTTTAGATGTTTGCATAAGGAGAACAAAAGCCGCTACCCACAGAAAGCTAGCAGAAGACAGAAGAAACAGTATCCCAGGAGTCTCTCTAGATTTTTAGGATGTCCTAATGGCACAACATTTTCATAGCTTCTACCTGCAACAGCAGAGGGACCAGGGTTTCTCCATCTGGGATTTCTTTTTGTCAGACATCTTCCATCTTGCTAGAGGGGAAGGTGCTACAGGCAGACACAGAAGACATCCAGGAAGCTGGTTTTGACAAAGAAAAGGTTAAGCAGTGTTCAGTTAGACAAATGCTGAAAAATCGTGCTTCCTACAATCCAGGGGAATAAATCTTCTATATTCAAGCTATTATTGCCTAGTATGTAAGGAAGGATTTCTAAATGCATATCCTACACAAGGGCTATTTAATTATCAGATCCAGGTAATATCTGGGTTGTAAATACAGTCTGCCCAGACTACGCCTGTGTGTGATGATGCCTGCATTCCTCTTTCATATATCTCACCTCCCTCTAGATTTTCAGGGACTGAATATAGTACAAGGCCAGGCCGCAGGGGTAATGTGCACCTTGCTGCCCTGGGAGAACCTGGACACAGCATGCTGGCTAACAAGGAGACTAGGGTAAAAATATCTCAGTAGAGCTTGGTAAATATGAATTCAGCAGCTTTATCCAACATAAGAGAAGACCATTTGGAGCAAAAAAATATATTATCAGGGCTACAAAGCCAAGCAGAAATTATTAACTTCAGGACAAGTCCTCCAGCCTGGATACTTCCCTGCAAGGAGGCTGTCATTTCCTAGACTCACCCTGATCCCATATACATGGCCATATCCTTAGTTTATGTAAGTAACTGTAGCTCTGTTGATGTCAGCAAAGCTGTGTTGTCTTAGACCAGCTGAGGATAAGATTCAAGCTCTGTATGACCTAAGTAGAGACAGACAGGAAGAGATAAAAGAAGGAAATACCCTTAATGACAAAACAATAAAAATACTGCAAATCATTACAGTTCACATCTAAGCTTGTAGCCAAATTAAATGGCATCATACTGGATTTGCAATGTGAATTTGCACGGAAAGCAGGCACCATCATTTTACTCCAGCTTTGTGACCACAGTTTATAACACAGTAACATTGGGGAAAAGATGGAGCAAGACACTGATGGAACCTAAGGTTTATGTAATTAGTATTTCTTCACAAATTGCTCCTTAGTTATTACAACACACCTCTCTGCAGCCCCTGGTTCTATTTGTACAAACACAGTACATTCTTTTAGACTGGGGAAATCATGCATATACAATTCTTCCTTTGTGTGTATGTCTGAGCCTCCAAAACTTTGGATGCTGCAGGCTCATTCCAACCAAATTTGCCAGAAAGAATAGACACTTGAATGTATTAGAGGACCACACATAAGGAATTCAAATAAATTTAATGGAAAGGGGTAAATGGATAGAGGAAAGAGACCAAGTAAGTGCCTTGACTAAGGTAAAGACAGCAGCATTAGCAACTGCACTGTTAGATACCAGAGAGTCCACACAGGAGTTAACCACAGATTTCACAAGTTCTTTGCTCATAAAACAATTTCCTAGTTTGTGTCCTCTTATCTAGCATGGATATCTTTTCCTCACCTGCTTCACAGAAATTCATAATATTTCAGAATTTTGGTAGCAGAGAGGAAAGAGGACTTCAAAGCCCGGCTCTTGTTCAGACTCATACTTTACAGACAGACCTTATCTTTCTAACGCACGATCTCCAGACTGGTAAGTGTGAACAACCTCAAACTTTTAATTGTTTAAAATGTAGATACAGCAGTCCAGACTGAGGATTTCTGCAGTAACAAAGCCAAATAGTTAAAACAGTTCCTTAGCTTTTGCTATTGTGAAAATGGCAAAACTCAGCGCCTGCTTAAACAAAAATAGTTTTGATGTATTGTAGGACCATGGGACTGAATTGCAGCTGCACCTGAAACAAGACTGAGATGAAACGCTTTCACACAAAGTTTTGGGAAACCAGTGGAAATTTTCTTGTTCACTTATGCTCTGTTTCATGTGTGTACAACACTTCACAATATGGGATCTTTGTGCTTGTGCATGGTTGGGATTCTCTCATGTTACAGCCATTCAATTCTTGTTTTCTTATTAAAGATTAATAACAGGGAAACATTACGTAGAATTCAGTGGTTGGATACAGAGTAAAGATTTTGGGCATGTTTCCTTCAAATCCACAATAAAAGGAAAAGACAAAGCTATGCCACACTAACAAAACATTTCTCCAAGAACCAGACATCTTTCACAGTGTGACGTAACAGACAGTAATATACCACAGTGATATAGACTTAAACTGAAACAAGAAGGCTGAGAAGTAGCATTTATATTTCAACATGGTTGAAACACCAAAGAGTCTGTGATTGAAAGCAGGCTAATACAGTTTGCTTTCCCCAGAATTGATCTTCTATTGTTTCCTTAGTCCAGCTTCTGTGTAACACCTTGTGTTAATTTCTTCCTCAGTCATGGATTATCACTATCAAGGTGATACAAAAGCTCTAACACAAGTGAGTTTATTGTTTTCAATATTTTTGTTTAAGCACTTTAATCAATATCTGCCAAGACAATTAAATGGCTCAAATAGGAATTTTTTCCCTCGGAGTTGATCTGGGGTTTTTTTATTGTTATTATTTTGTATTTATTCCACTATTTATTTTATTTTTAGCACTAACAAAAAAAGTTAACACCATTACCCCAAATTCATCCACTATTCTGATTCTTGTTTTATAAAGGAAATGAAATTTGTCATGCTGCTATACATCATTTGCACTGCAGTACAATGTCCCATCTGTGTGTCAAGTACAAAACAAAAGCATTTTGTGAAAAATTGCTAAAGTAGTAATGATTTTTGTCCTCAACTCTTTGTTTTGCCTTTCAATAAAGAAGGCGACATGTGCCACAAATGATATATTATTGTTTAAGTACAACCCTAGTAACACAGTGCATAACCAAAACCATGTTTCACAGCAGAGAAACTATAGTTTACTGCCCCTATGGCTCTGATGAGAATATAATGTTCTACAGTTTATAAATGCTTTGAGGTCAACACATGATTTACTTCAGCTTGTTCATCCAATGAGCAGGAGGTCCAAAAATATATCAAGCTATTAGACAGCCCACTGGAAGCTTGGCGGAGGCTCCCAGTGATGGAAAGCATGCCATGGAAGCCTCTCTGTCAACTGGAGATGAGATAATTAGATCCAGGTAATACATTGGAGCCCCATCAGGGAACAGGACAGCAAACATGTCATCTTTACGACTTTTTCTCATCCTCCCCAGCAACGCTGGCCTGAGATAGTAAAAAGCATGAAGGATTCATCAGTTCCCAGCAAAAGCACAGCAGCGGGATAATCAAGCTATCATCTCTCCATCATCCTCATTATCCAGAGACCTGGTGTTCTGTATAAACAGCAAAACAACATCAACAATAGATTGAGGAGCCGTGCTAGTTAGATCCAGCTTTTGTTTTATGTTCCAGGGTAACGTCACACAACACTGACGGGCTGGAATCTTGTAACATCTGAAAAAGCTTGAGCCCACATTTGAGTTACAAAACGTCTCATGCAAAAGTGTCTTTCTGCTAATTAGAGGCCTGAGCTTCAACCCTACGACTAAATATTCCCAAGCTGCTGGTGGACCAGAACATGTCTGAATACTGGGGTAACATAATAATTTTATACAGTATGTTCAGCCAAAACCATAACACCCTGGCGTTTTCTCTCACACACATTGATATGTGTACATTTTTGGAGGACCCACTAGCTGGAACTTGAAAGTGGAAAGTTGCTACAAGGGGAATCCCAGTGCATTAGAGTAGCACTCACTTTGCACGAGAAAGGTAATTGAAAGATACCCATCCACATATTAGCGCAAAAAATGTGTTTCAGACTCAAAAACGTAGAAGAGGCTTATGTTTTCCTTAGACACACGTGCACCCCTGAAAACTAGAAAAAAGAATTTAGAAAAATTGTGGTCAGAAATAAAAATAAATCTGAATATGGTCAGTTTATTCTAAAAAGGTCATCTTTTCCATATTCCAGATTTTTATGTTTGTAGAAAAAACAACAAGATAGTTTCAATCATGACTGATCCTATGTTAAAAAAATATGGCCTTGTATGTGCACATTGATTATTGCTAACACCTAAGTTTATTTATATAATTATATAAATATATACACACATTATATACAGTAAAATTACTTTTCCCAAAAACACATAGATGACTTACGTTCAGTTTCCTTTCCTGGTAGTTGACATTTAGAAAAATCTTTCTTCTCCCTTCCTCCTTCTTTCATTCACACATTGCACATAGGTAAAGAAAGGAGGTTATAGGGGAAAAAAAGAAAATGAGATTCTGTTATCCCTCTTGAAGCCTCACTGGTAACAGTGGCACAGCCCCTCACTGCAGAAACTGATGGACTAACTTCATGTGCTTTATCCACATATGCACTAACTTCCTTTACTTTTCCTGAATATATGTTCTGTCAACCAGGAGAGGAAAACAAGAGGTGACTCTTGCAGGTTGGGAATGCATTAACTCCATTTCACACTTCAGTCTTAAACAATATTAAAACATGAAGCCATGAAAATCCAGGATCATCATGATCAAGTGTATGGCTTAATCATGTAGAAGTTGAAATGAAATTTCTAATGAAGCTGTTGAAATAAATATGATTGATATCCATGTCTCAGCAAACATTTACTGCCATGGCACACACCCATCATTGCTTTTAGTTCTTTTTTGAGGAAATATGAACAAAACCTTAAGGAAAAGAAATTAAGAGCACTGCAAGCATGAAGTAAGTTCTAAAGAGAATCACAAGACTCAGAAGTCAGACAGCACTACCTCTAAAAATGCAAGGTGAATAAAACATCCTGAAAGTAGAATGCGGGAGAAAAATGTATTTTTTCCACTTGCCATCAAACTAAAATTGATTTTTCTATTCTTCCCCTTTATAGGAATGACAGCGAGTATCTTCATGGAGGTCCAGGAACCTAAGAGAGCAGTTGTGGCAACCATCTTTGATGTGACCAAAGGTGAGTAAATTTAAGCTACTGAAAACACTAAAAGAGGAAAAATTCATGTCTAGCAGAGAAAGTACTAAGATTAAAAATGAAAAAGCAGGGGTAGGCTAGATAAAATCAATATGACTTTTCCCAGGGTGTTCTTTTATAAACATTACTTTGGTTCTTCCTTGACCACAATATATACAGAAAATAAAATGGCATTTTTATGACTCATAATCCCAATCTTTACCTCCACGAAGTTCTTCACAAAGACTCAGAAGCTGAATGGATTTAGGACTAGAACTACAATGGCACACTATTTTGCATCACACAGTTAGGGAGGCACATGGCATTTAGGATTCATCATCTATAAAAAAGAAAAGCTAATGGCAAAGCCACAAATTACCCTTACAGTTATAGGATTCAAATTTAAATTCTGCAGCAGTAGTCATGAAGAAAGCTTTGCAATATAGCTCTCAGCTATATTGGACACTGGGCAAATTACAGAAATTGCACATTTAAGAGTTTCCTAGGCATGGAAAAAAAGTAGAAGGTATGTGGATGCTAAGAGTATGCAGAAAACTGCAGGCTGAACAGGACAAGCCTTAAGATTTAAAATTGGGCTCCATTTACCTCTGGTAATAGGAAAAGAGTATAAAGCCTATCTTTTTACCCTTTTTCTTTCTTCATTTGTTACTATAAAGGACAATGTTTATCTCAAGTAGCCTAGAATCAAGAAAAAGAGGTCATCCCTGCGGACAAAACAGATTTGCAGGCAAGACAGAAGAAAAACCTCAGTTAGAACCACTCGTGAGCCACAGCCATGCAGGAAAACAAGACTTAAACAGTAGAAGCTGACTAATCTTATGACTTAAATCAGAGAAGAGAAAAATATCTAAGAATTTACTAGCAATGAAGTCTGGAATACATGCCAACTTTTACACATGCAGAACAATGACATAGTGAAGGAAAAAATGGAAGCTAAACTGAAGCTGGAAGACTGTAACAAAGCAGAATCAAGACTTGAGGTAACTGCATAATAAAAAAGGGACCGATTTAGGACAAGAGGAGGGAGATAACTCCAGAAGGCACAGGACAAATAGGCAAATTAACAAAGGAAGTAAAAGGACTTTAAAAGCAGGCAGAGATTCAACATGTTAGTGAAGTGCATGATGAGTGGATGTTAGAAACAAAAAAAATGAAGTATGGTTGGAGGAAATCCAGATATCCAGAGACAGTACCACAGAGAAGCAGCAGAAACCTATTCATGGTTATCATGACACACCATAAAACAAACCTTTTTTTTTTTTTTTTAATGATTCCAAGTTGAAGAAAAAAGCCAAAAAACAATTTAATTGATTCAGCCCCCAGAATCTTCTTAATGTTTTCTAACAACTAATTACTGGGAATGCAGCCTGTTTGATTTCCATCTGAACGCAGTTTTTACAGCAGTTTTACTGCCAGTATGACTGAGGAGACAGGCACAGCCCACTCTGTTGGACCACGGTCCTAGATGGGACTTGCTGCCTTCACCCTCAGCAAAAACTGGACTAATGAAAGACTAAGAATCTTCTGAAAGCTGGGGAGGCTTTGAAATAAACTTCCCATTTACTTCAATGAGCAGGGCCACTACAGACCTAGCATTTTACCCATCAGAAGGAAGAGTGACAGGTCTTCAGCCAGTGGGAGCATTCTCTGCAAGACTTGTTTTCCCTCTGGAGGTCTCATACAAGTTCAACAGTATTTAATTTTCTAACAAGTTTAAGGTGATACAACTACACATGCATACAGAGCACTGTGTGCTTTATGTAGTACTAAACTTCATTTCTTTAAAAAAAAAGCTATAGTGAACTTGCCTAGCAATTCTTTACACCATAACTTTATTTTAAAGATTTTAAGAAAATTCTGATCCAGCTTCACACACCCTCCAAAAAAACCCCCAAAACCACCCAAAAGAACAGTCAAACAAAATGAACCTTCACTTGGGCTTGTCGCTGAAGTTCAGATTAGCACAGCGTTTTTTCCTTATATATCCTATACATAAGGATGTATACCATCCTTAGTTTCACAGAGGATGGTATACAGCTATCTCTAAATGTGAAACTATAGCTAAATGTGAAAAACTGTCTCTGTCACAAGTAGTCCAGGAAAAAAAAGGTAAAAATACCAGAGATCATATTCTGTAAGTGGTAGGGATTGTGCTGTTGGTATTCTTTTGCAAAGAACAGTATGGGGAAAAAAAGATTTTAGATAAAAAATGAGCACTTAGAAATCAGAATGCTATCAGGTAAGATATCTGTGAATCAGGCTGCAAAAAATTAAGTGCGTGAGTTGTACTGTCAGTCACCAGTGATGTACAATATTAGTATAGAAATCTATACAGATGTTATCTATTGCATGCAGAACTGATAATGTCATGAATGATAAAGATCATTAATCTGCTAAACAGTAGGAAAGATTCCCTCAAAATAACAGATTTAATTTTTTAAAGAATAATGATGCTAGAAGAAATCAAAGACATTACTGGATCACATTTATCCTATGCAATAATATACTTTTAATGATGACAACTGAATCTTACAGTGTATTCTATATATAAATTTCATACAAGCTACCTTCAAGCATTCAGTAGATCAATTTAATTAAACCATAATTTCTCAAAATCATAGAATAAATTTTATTCTGTACCATTACCACAAATTAATATATATGCATTTTTTTTGAGGTGAAGTATACACACTGTAGAGTAGATCTTCCTACAAAGGTAGAGACAATTCAGTCTAAAATATTAATTTATTACCTTTGTCTTTGTTGGTGCAATAAAGTGTAATAATAAGTGTACTTTTATACTGACACCTAGCAATGAGAGGGTCAAGTCAGCTCAATAAAGCTGGCAGACTAGCACAAGTGTCTGTGCTTGTGTTATAAATATTACATAGCAGACATTTCATGAGTGACAATGTGAAGGAATATTCCAGAAAAGGAATGCAAATTTACCATGAAGGAAAACATCAGAAAATTGAAACAGCCGTACAAATTCAAATACCCATGAGTGTAAAAAGTCGAACCTAAATCAAGGAGGTGTCAACACTCTATATTTCGATGTGGTTCAGAAGAATACAGCCAGGAAACATGTAACACGCATATATGAAGTGCCTTAAAACATATGTTTTTATCAAAACCTGTAAGGATTATTACAAGACAGTTATTATATTTGTGAACCATTTTTTAAGCACTCACATAAAATGCAGATTAGACACTTGATTAGTTTGCCACAGTTCTTTGAACTCTCTCCAAAACCCCAAGAACGTCTTGTAGATGGCATACATCTTATGACACAGCTGAAAGGAGATTGGCAAGATGGAAAGTATTACAAAGGTAAAACTAAGCTTTTGGATTGCGTCATTTATTTTTTTGTTTGATAAACTACATGCCATTGGATGAGAGTTCTTACACCTCTGAATCATCTGGTACTAGCCACTAGTAAAGATAGGCTACCGAGTCGATGGTCTTAAGGTCTGACCTATTCATGAGAATGTCTTGTTTGTATATGCCAGACCATCTCCAAAAACAGATTTCTTCTTCTAATCTTCAGCCTAAAAAGACATTGTCACTCCTTTTCCCTAGCAGAAACAGTTTTTTGGCTGAACTAGCAGAGACTTATGTGACTGTTGTCTGTCTTTGTCATAGAACTTCATTGAAAATGCATGTTGCCCAAAGACAACATTCGTCAATACTCTCTAATGACTGTAATATTTAAGCTTTACGTTCAAAGTACTTTACATATTCTACAAAGTCCTGCCAGTATTTCCCAATACAATTGTAATTTGGCATGTGGCAAAAGAGAAAGTAAGCCGTTTGCTTATGATCGGACAGCTAAAGTCTGGACCAGAGACAATGCACAAGTTCCCCCTTTTGAGTGATGTGGGGCATTTGCTCACATTTAATACTTTGACAGACCAAGTGTTACAGTGCATTCCAGATGCAGTCTGCTGCTGACTACAAATATGTGGCAGTGACTTATTACCAACTTTGCAGACATCTACGGCAAAAAGAAACAGATGTATGGGTGCTTTCACACCAAGAAGATCAGGCACCCTTTCGGCAACGCTCGGTAGTAAGTGCCAGGCCCAGCCACGCACCGCACTTATGCTGCAGTGGCAAATTCACTTTGCAGACACAGGCTCACGCCAGCATGCAAAGGAAGGAAGCCATTGCCTCTTCATCAGTTCTCACACTGTGGTCACCTCCCAATCCATCAAACAGGTGTGAACAGAAATGTGCCAAAAACAGTAGCACGGTATTGCCATAAGTAATTCCCTATGCTCTGTTTAGTTATATGAGCTGCCCAGGATACTAATCAACACGTCACGTCATGATGATGCTGTTATAAACGTAATTATGAAAGCAACATTAATAATTGCATTAACTATTATATTTCAAGCTGTCTAGTTCTCTCCACTCCCTTTGTTGGCAACATACTATGGGTCTGCTCAGCACTTCTGGGAATTAGGCCACATACATATGACATGTTTGTACTTAAAAGCACAATGCTGCAGACCTGAATCAAGGAAAAAGTAACTTTGATGTCTGTTGGAGTTTTGTCAGAACTAGGACTGCAGTATTCAGGCCACTGTGTGCCAAGGATTCTGAAAAGAAATGCTGCCTTACAGAAAATAATATTTTATTTTGAAATTGCGAATCCATTACCTAAATGGCAGGAAGCAAGTCTGCCAGTGGCCCTATAAGCACACTGTCGATAACTGTCTATTCTTTCTGCTTCTCGCTATTTGTAATCCAGCGGTACTTAGCAGGCTACAACAGGGAGAATAGCCATGTCAGCTGTGTGCTTTACAAACAAAGGAAAGAGAGAGTCCCAGTCTCAGACAACACATAATCTAGGATTATGGAAGGAGAAGACAGAAGGTGAGGAGTTAAGAGGACAAACTGCTCCTCCACTGCAAAAAAAGATGTGCCAGAGATGGTTTCAATGGTGCCAGTGGATCAGCTTTTAAAAAAATGCCTTCCTGCTGCCTCCTGGTACCCAAACCAGCTTTGCCCTCCCCCTTCTTCTCACCTGTCTGTCCTCTCCTCTTCTCAGGCTGAGACCAAGAAGTTTCCACAGCCCTTTGCAAGGAAAACTGAGCTGGGTGCCCACCCTCAAAGCCAACTACTGTCCTTACAACAAGCTAAGCCTTTGTCATCTCGATTCCAGTTTTAGAGCAGATGGCACAAGTGAAGACAAGCAGAGAAGTCCACCAGAGCAAGTGGCCTTAAATTATAGTTATGACTTAGTAACTAACCACAGATTGGCTATTGACATTATGTCAGGTGCTGTATGCAGTCCTCAGGCTGTCATCTGTGCATGTTATACAGCACGCTGAACACCCAGGCCATGTCTGTGCTGCAAAGTGAAGAGCAGGTTTAAAAGTGACTCTGAGCACCACAAGCTTTGTGGCCTGTCACATTTCCCATCCTTGCTGCTCTACAGCTCATCTTAAATCTAGACCCCAGCATGCTCCTACATGTCAAGAATGCAGATGGTAGATGTGTCTGGAGCGTGATTAGCCATGTAAATGCAGCCAACATCTAACACAACAGCAGTGAAGGACATTTGGTACCTGACTGATTCAGGTCCTGGGGATCCCACCTGTGGAACTGACTGAGTGGTTTCAAATCCTTCAGAGACTACCATTAAACAATAAAATCTCAAAGCGTTCCCACCCTAATACTGCTTCTATTTACAACTGATAGAGTTTTGCTGAGCTAAAAGTTAGGGTGCGGTTTATTTATTAGTTTCATATATTGTGCTTTAATGTGCACATGCTGTAGGAACTATAAATTAGGAAGTTAAAATAAATATATTATTCAGATGAACAAAGAAAATCCATGAGAAAAAAAAAAAGGAATGGTTGGCATATTGTGTTTGACTCAGGCTATTGCTATGAGTTGTATAAAGATATTAACACAAAATTTATTCAGAGATCCCACATGGGAAGTACACAGAAGTTGGCTTTTTAAATAAGAAGAACTATACTAAGCTCATGAACATTTTAAAATCTCTCCTTATATTTATATCCAATATAATGACAATTTTCTGAGTTAGGAATGACCTTAAAACAGGAAGCCTGAATTACACATATAGCTGGGGGATAAGATTCAGATGAATCCTAAAGAAGCATGAACTTACAGCTAAATTAAAACAAACATCATTAAAAGTATGAAAACAGCCTACTTCATTGAAGTACCGCTTTTTTTGAAGGCAGCTTCAGTTTGGAGGACACAGACAGTGATATTAGCTTCCTGCACTTTGCTAGGCTGAAGCAAAAAAAAAAAAAAGAGAAAACAGCTATAATTGTATGTTCTAATTAAATATATGATTTCAGAATCATGTAGGGAGTTCAAGACTGTAAGAATGTGACTCTCACTTCTTACAGCTACATTTATGTGTTGGTTAGCTTTTCCATTACAAATCGTATTTTTATGATTTCTAACTAGGAATAAAATTTCACAGTATGACAAAGCTGTCAATACAAGGTCTAATCTTGGAAGTATACTACTAGATTTTTTTCTCTGTTTTTAAATTTTAAAATGCTTTTAAAGAAAGTTAGGCCATGATTAAGTGGAAGGGAGACAACAATTAAAAGTCTATCAGTCCCAAGTGCTTTCTGCTCTTGTGTAACGAATAAAGAATTTATGGGTCTGATTCTCAGCTTTATGTTAGTGAAACTGCAATGATTTCAGTGGAGTTACTTTGAGTTACAGCCACAGTGAAAGGAGAATCAGGACGTATTGCACTAAATAAACTTAATACACAATATACAGTCCCACTGGATTCAGTTTTAAAGAAAAATAACACAAAAGAAAAAAAAAAGAAAAAAAAAAAGCAACATGAACAGCCACGAGAGTTCTGCAATAACATTTAGCAAACAAATATTACTCTGAAATTCTGCATTTCCTTGACATTCAGGAAGAACTCTACTGAAAACTCAGAGTGTACATAGGAAAAGGGCATGTGATATCTTAGAAGCACAAAGGCAGCAGAGAAGTCAAACTTTGCAAAATATGGAAAACTGTATACAGAATGAAAGAACGAACATTGGAATGTCTTGTGCTTAAACAGTAGAAGTAAGCAGATTCTGTTAAAGCTTATACGACTCCACTTAACACTTCCGAAGTTTTGTACTTAATAAGAACAGGTTTCATAGGACTCCTTTTCCTTAGCAGGAGTAATAACAATAACATTAAACTGTTTTTAAATTGTAAGAGTCTTAATGTTGACACTCTTCTGTTACACAAAATCTCAAGAAGAATGCATATTATTACACAGGCTTATTAGGCTTATTATTTTCTATTGCTTTGGCTCAGTGGGACTATTGCTCCTCAAGGCAAGAAGTCCTATGTACAAGTCTTAACACAAGCAAAGCTTTACTCACTCCAGGATACTCTTGTGCAACTCCTTTGTTTTCAGAGGAACAGCTCTAGATTTACACCACACCTGCTGATAGTGCGTGTGACCTGCCGAACTCAGCTGAGGGAAGGATCTCCACCTTGGGACTTCAGTTCTCCAAACTCATTGCCAACAGTGGGATGCCAAAACCTGACCAAGTAAGTGAGGTGCTCAACACATGGTATATGTGATCCTTCTCTCTTCCACAAGCCACACACTCTCCAGCCCTGAATGATGGCAGACTGTCAAGGGAAATGCAGGAATACCGTACCTTGAAGCTTCAGAGAATAAAGCTACTGTTACCCTCAGCCATGCCAGAGGTTTTGCTTGCATGCATCAGAAGAGAGTATGCAGAAACAGAGCACGGGAAGGCTCACCAGTCCATCTATGCATTTATTTGAGTATGGCTGGTCATTCACTCATACCTGAACTCAGGATGAAATCCACAGATGAATGAGATGGGATATAGCACCAGCCTCTGCATTTATGAAGAAACCATAGCGCTTCAATATATCAAGCTGCGTCCCTGTAAAATCAGCTTCTTTGCCGAGGAGGATTTAATTTAAACATATGCAGCAGAGAGACAAAGGCTGTGCTTTTCTAGTAAGCTCTATCGTAATGTGAAGGGAAAAGTGAAATTGCAGAAAAGTTCATGTGTGGCATTTCTGTTTTAATTAGTCTGTTGGGTTTTTTATATGACAAACATGAAAACATCAAATTATTTCACTCACTTTTGGTCTGATCAATCTCATGCACAATTTTTGCATGTTAAATTAAAAAAGATGGTTTTAATTGAACTTTACAAACTAGCAGGGACCGTGTTAGGTTTCAAAAACCATAGCCCTTTTCTTAATTTCACTCTCATATTTGTGACAGCTGGGGAAAGAGCTCAAATAATTTCAACAGGACATCATTTTCTGTGGGAGAAATACAGAACCAGTGATGTGTACAGAGCAGCCTCATTTTTTATCTGACTACAAAGACCAGGTTATAAGGATTCTCAAAGTGCATTATTTTAAATTTGGAAAAATCACACTGACAATACAGACCATTTCAGTCATAACTAAAAAATACATATTAGCACAGCTCTACTAAATCAGTGACATTTTAAACCAAACAGATTTGTATTTAGCATGTATCGAAAAATAAAGCCCTCTATTAAGAACTGGAAATTTAACTGCTCAGAAGATGTTGATCTCGCAGAGTTTGCTTTTTCGGTGAAGGTATCAGCCAGTGACATGTCATCCCATTGAGGGGTCTTCCCTTAAAAGTTTGATCCAATCAGATCACTTCCCTGAAACCTTCAGAAATAGAATATCTGAATTCAAGCAGCCTCAGCTCATTCCCAACATTTGCAACCAGCAACGAAGCATTTCAATAAATCCAGTTTTATGGAATCAACAGCAAAATTGCAACGTCAAAAATTTGGCCGGCTGAACATAATGGCTTTGCTACATGAGTCCTTTTTCTTCTCCAAGCTGTGGCCCCTTTCTGCTTACATTAAGAGACCAGAGAGTCAGCATAAATATGTAGCATGTTTTATCATTAAACATAGAAAATACTGAACACTAAAAATAATACATACGTTGTTTGGATTCTCCAGAGTAGCTCTCCAAGTTTCACTGCAGCTTTTGAAACTCTAGTCCACAGTGTGGAAATAGTGCAGTTTAATATGCTTTTATAGAAGCTCCTTGTCACCTTCTGCTGAACAAATACTGTAAAACAATATTCTTGAACATTTCCCTAGTGTCAAAATAAATTAAAAAAAAAATAAATTTGCTTCAAAGGCAAGCACGACCCTTTAAATAAGTTTCCCACCAATATTTTGGTATGCATGATACCTCCCTTACAAGAATACTTACAAAAGTGAGAGACTTTGAAATATATATGTAAATGTGTTCACACAAAAATTTGCCCAAGGGATGATTGTCCTAAAATCTCTTTGCAAAAGTCTCTTAGCCAACCCGGGGTAGGAACAATGCCCTGTGAGGGAGGTGATCTATCACAAACTGCAAACAAATAAGTAGATGAACACACACTCAAAACAGTTTGCAAAACAATCACAGGCTTTAATATATGTTTCCACGCAGGTTTTCTGACCAATTTCAAACTAAGATTCATTTCAAATGTCTCCTCCCCCCGCCAAAAAAACTGGGGTGAATTCACCAGATGCATTATTTACCACATCTGTCACCTTGCTGTCAACTCCTAACACTTTTTTCCCCACTGCTAACAAAAAGTTCAAAAGGGGAAGATCATCTGATTTTTCTTGACAATCCCTTTTCTATTTCCCAATCTGCAAGCATATATATATATGACATATTTAGCTCTGGCTGGTTTGTTTCAGGTTTGATACTTTTCAGAAGCTTACTGTATGTGTGTTACCATATATGTCTCAATATGTATTTTTTAAAAAAGGAAAGAAAGGGGAAAAAATCATTCTGTTTCAAATAATGAGCATGTGCACCTTTTTGCCTCAGGCCTTCATACACAATTTAGCCAGAAAGCCAGGGCAGATCATGATTTAGCATTTGACATCTCTTGCCTTCAGGCCAGGGGAGACTAATACAGATTTCTGACTCTGAGCACACCATGGAAAAAAAAAGTGAGAGAGAGAGGCCTTTTATTGACTAAATGATAAAGAGGTTTGTAATGATAAATAACAGTCATTTTATTGTGGAATTCCCCAGAAAAGATGCATTCTGCAGTGTCTGAAGAAGCCTAAAAGCCGAAGCCGGTTCCCTGTGGATCCAAACCTGTTAAGCTCCAATCTTTCTGGGCAGAAATAGAGGTTGCAAATTGCATAGGACCTGCACTATTAAAACTGTATAAGCATGATACATAATCACTGCTGCATCCAGGACAGTTAGCACTAAGAGGATTAGCTGAAGGCTGCTTCTGGGTTTCTCTCCCTCAGCCTGCATCTAAAACAAGCCTGGTGCACACCCAGCCTGCTTGAGAATTTTCTGCCAGCTTTGATCGATAGTTTAATTGTAAACTTTGGGAGCAATAATGGATAATTCGGCTTGAACCGTCCATTATAAGCGCTGTTGCTGAGGATGGAGCCTTCAAAATTAAACAAGAGTTGTGTAATATTATTACATTTGTACTGCTCACCTACAGTTAAATTCCATCTACAAATACTGTCTTGACAATGTATGGAGTTCAATAAACATAGGCCCAGGTGGGTTGAGTGGGGAAAGGAAACAGGAAAGAAGCTGAAACCAATTATTTGCCATCTATTCCAGAAAAATTTTTATTTTAACCTCACATATTAAAACACGTAGAAATGGAAACAGGGAGACAAGAGACAGAGACAGATTCAAGGATAGATCTAAGTTGCGGTTACTGTTGTGACTGCAGCACCATGATGGAAACGTTCCTAAACGGCTGTGGAGGGATCGTGGTATGGCATTACCGGCAGAAAAATATCCCAGGGAAGTGGTAAACATGCATTGCTCAGACCATGTACTCTATGTTGGCATAATCAAATTTTTATTAGTACCTAAACCAGTTGGTTGAGCTAGACTGGAGATATTTGTGCTATCATATGGGTCATTTTCCAAAACACAAGAAGACACAGCAGTGTTCTGTTGTGAGAAATCACCCTGTCTTGGAAGATGAACAGACAAAATGGCCAGGAATTTAGCTATCAAGTCTTCTGGCAAACACAATCTACAGTATTACATATGCAGACACTTCCATCCAATTCTAAGCTGAGCAGTGAGGAAGTGAAGCCTGTAAGAACATGGATTTTGAAATAAAAGAACTAATTGTGCAGGCACAAACTGAGTTCTGTTCACAGGACCAAGATCCAAGCATCTTCCTAGTTTTATTACATATCTCTAAAGAAATTAGTTGCATGGACAGAATTTGGTAAAAAGGAGAACACAAGATTAGAAAAGTAGTTCTGGCTACCAGCTTTACAATGAATTTAGGATCTCAAGTCAAGTTTACTCCATATCTTAGAACACCATTAACCATTCCATAACTAACTATAATTCAAATGAATTCCCTAATCCTAACAAGACATGTGAGTCAGGAAAGAATGACAAGGTCACAAAAAGCCTTTCCGCTCCTTACAAAGACTATTGACTTCCATCAAAAGTCTCTATGAAGTTCATCCTAGTTTTCAGAGCTCATGTTTTGTGCTAATGAGTAGGATTCAAGGCCAGAAATATTTTGGTCTGGTTGTTTTCTTTGTTTTTGAGAAAGCGACATCCATATTTAACTGTGTACAAAAGTCAGCTAAAGCTCTTCCTACATGCTTTCTCATGCCTGGCTAGTATGCAGCTAAATGCATAGTATTCTTACTGCCTTTCCTATCACCCAGCTAGAACACCAGACAGAAAGCTGTCCGGCATGAAAAAAGAAGCAAAAAAGCAAAGGGGTGTTTGTTTGCGTCTTTGCAAACCCAAAGCTCCACCTGAAAAATGAAGCAAGGAGAAAAAAACCTAGCAATTCAACAGGTGTAATTTGCGGGCCAGGAAGTTGCTGATGAAGCCAAGTAGCATTAATCTCTGCAGCAGAACAGCACTTGTACTGTGCGTAAGCCATTCCTGTAGAATGGCTCTAACTTTCATGGCTTAGAAGTCTTCAAGGAAATCTTCATCTCATTGCACTCCTTTTCTTTTACAGCAAAGATATATTTGTTCCATCTGCAATAAGTTCTCTGTAAAATGATGCAGATGTTGGCGTCATAAAGTAACTGCAGGTTTTTAGCCTTTCACTGTGGTTTTCCCTTTTGGAGAATGAGGCAAATAAAGGTTTTCTTTGCTGATCGTGGCTTTATAATGCCACCATATCACTGCCAGCTCCAACAGAGAGCTCTGCAAAGTGCGAGTTACACCAGCAAAGACTCCCATAGGCTGTAGCAAAACAGAGACCAGAGTTTGTGAACGCAAACTGCATTACAGGGAGTCTGGGCATTACCTATGGCTCTAATAGCGTATGCTCAGAGAGAATCAAACTGGCATCAACCATACCAGTAATACAGGACCCTAAGATCATCCTGTCAGCGATTTTGGATGGACCAAAAGCAAAACCCGTATGTAAGCAGTCCATAACTTGCTTTCTGTGTTCACATTCAAATCTCAGGTACAAGCATACACTTCCCCAAATGAGGATTACAGGCTAGGAAAGGGTACAGATCAGAACCTCACATCTGAGGGTATCTGTTGGATACCCCATGTTTTGTAGGCTATCCCTCTATATTCAGTACAACAGTATATGAAATTACGTACTAACCAGCATAAATAAGGTTACCAGTGTTACACTGACCCTAAGGTAATCATTCACCTTAGAAATGAAACAGCTCTGCATTGAGGACTGTGGACCCGAGCCTTTATGGTCTCCCTCTTCATGGGGAAAAAAAGAAGGGGCAGCATCATACCCCTCAAAGTTCTTGCTAGAGACCACTGCAAGACTGTGGACAATTTTCCTACATCTCCTTATGCCTCAGTGTCCTTGCCAGCACAGTACAGACAACAAATCTGTAAGTTTAGCTGAGGGGCTGTGTAAATAAAAGACATTAAAAATTGCAATATGATGTGCAGTTTGATTTGAAATAATTAAAATGGCTCATGTAAAATGTCATGCCTATGATAAGTTCCTACCTCCTACCACTTTCCTGCTGCAATTTCCACAGCTGATTTAACCTGCACATTTCCAGTTCAATCTATTTTACACTAAGCCCCCAAATACATAGATAGGTACATACTGCAAATTGCACCAAGCTAATAATACATAGGTTTTACAACTGAGGATTCAGGCAAGACTTTAAGATTTGTTTAAGAGTGGTATTTGGTTTTTTCCCTTTAAATTGATCAGACAAATATTTGTTTTGCCAAATCTTTAACTTGATCAGGCAAATATTATGAGAATGTGACAGAGTCAGTTATCAACTATAAGCACAAGCCAGCTTATGAGCAATCCTGCTTGGCAAAGGACACTTTGGGGTTAAAAATGTGAATGGACTGAAGTTGGTGACATACAGCTGTTTTGCAGCATATTGAGGCTAAACGAGAAATACAAGTAAAATCAACAGAATCCAACATGTTTTCCAGCTTCTGTGGGTCCTTCACATAAAAAGAAATTAAGACAGAACTCTGTGTGAAAATAAGGTGGAAGTTGTGCTTGGCCTAGTTACCGTGATGACTGACACAGTTCAATCTATTAAATTGTGTCCTGTGGTCACAAGCCATCAACCTGTGCTCAGCAAACAAGGATAAGTAGTTAGCATCCCTCAGAATGGAGACAATGTTATCCCATTTAGTGATTTAATAAATGCTGGAGATTTCCTCCTTCCTTTCCTGAGAAACAGATTAAGGACAATGTTTAATGTTTGAAGGGAAAAAAGTAAGCTATGTACATAAGCTAAGTCCTTTTGGTTGTGTAAGTAACAGTATAGTTTGGCCCTTAGGAATCGTTGGCTTTGCTTAAAATGGATAGACCAAAAAATCACATAAGCCAACTGAAACATCACGATTCCCTTTAATGTCTCTCCCTCCCTTTTCTGCTTCCTGGGGGCAGCCACCACCCCCAGGACTGTCCCCTCCCCCTCCCTTTTTTTTTTCCTCTGGTGTACCAAATTCCTAAAATTTATTTCTATCAGAAAGCTCAACTAAGCTATAACAAAAAGACATACAGAACCAAACCACTGAAGATAACCACATCTAATTATTCAGTGCATATAGGCTCATTCTGTCTAGGGGCAGCGCTATTACCACCCAAAGCTCTGGGTTAGTTGCTCCAGGATGAGCCCTGATCCTTCAGACCTTTCGTCTCTCTCTTGCACTTGACACGCAGTGAATGTCCACAGCCTTTTCTCACTCAGAGCTGGATATTGGAAGGGTTATGAAAACATTTCAGGGGGACAAGGGCTCTGCTCTTTCTCAGCAGGCTCACGTGAAAGGAACTAAACTAGCATTTGTAACTGTGGAGTTTCTTATTCCCAATTCTCCTTGGCTCTCAACAGCATTTTTACTCAAGACTAATTTCATCTTGGTCTATCTGATAAGAGATTTAAAAAAATACACATTTTTGGTGGAGATATAGCATTCATGTGGGCAGCCAGCCATCCCTTTCAGAAAGAAAAAAGTACTTTTCTGCAAGCTCTTTAGTTTTCTGTTTGTAGAATAACGTCTTGGCAGATGCTGGTTAATTGATATGCACATTTCCAAGGTCACTTTTTACAGCGAAATAAATATTTCTCTCTGTTCCCTTTCTAAATCCCTGTGTTTCCCTAATGCTGATATTTATGACAACAGGACTGTGTGTTTGAAGCATGGGGTCACACTCAAATTTTCACAAGCATACGCCTTTCCTTGAAAAAGGTTTTTGCTAACTACCCAGCAGTGCACTCTGACGGCACATATGACAGCGTGAACAGCTTGGGAAGAAAGAGTCACAGAAATCTGGCTCAAAGAACAAACTCCAGTTTGGAAAGAGCCTCACTTGTTGGTAACAAGGTTTATAACCACAAGAAAACCATCGCTAAGAAACACTGGTCTTCTGATTCACTGTTTAGTGGGATCCTGTTCCATAGTCCCCAGCTCTGGCTGAGCTTCGCTGCCATTATAAACCCATGATAAAACTCCTCTTGATTTTAACAGGATGAGTTATGCCAGTTATACTGCTTGCTTTTAAACCCCCTCCTGGAGTGTCTTTATATCCAGATCAGATATACACAATCAACTGGGTTTATTTAGTTACTTACTGTCCTTCAAGGTTTTGCAGCTTACTGTGGCCTGTGATTTGCTAGAAGAGGCTTGTGTTCATCTCCAGTGTCTCCATCGTCTCTGAGCGGCTCCTGCTTCCAATCACTTGGTGGTGCTGCAGGAGAAGAAGGTGCCCCTTC
Organism: Aptenodytes patagonicus; assembly: GCF_965638725.1. Taxonomy (NCBI): domain Eukaryota; kingdom Metazoa; phylum Chordata; class Aves; order Sphenisciformes; family Spheniscidae; genus Aptenodytes; species Aptenodytes patagonicus. The sequence goes on along the minus strand of NC_134950.1, from coordinate 98,217,228 downwards.
TGGTCTGGCCATAGGGAGCCCATTGTTCCCTCTTTTCTGGAAATGACTAATGAAAAAGACAGTCTGGAAATATGTTTTAGCCGGTCGGGGAGACAACTGACCAAACATTTCACTCACACCTCAGTGCTCCATTCCAGTGACATCGTTTTTAGCACCTGTTGGAAAAGAAGAGAATAACTCCTTCAAGGCCATGAAGTGCTGGGATCCATGCCCAGCACATGCAAACCGGCCACCTTTTGAAATGAAATGGGCCCTATCTTTGGGATTAAAATGTGTCATTTACTGCCATCTATACTGTAGTAGCAGGGCAGGCACATCAACCTGGTCGTGTGGTGATACACATTAAACAAGAGGCAATCCATGCCGTGACAATCTTCAAGTTGCAAGACAAAAGAAGGTGGGCAGTAGAAGAAACAAACATTGCTATACAAGAGATTTATATGTAACATCAACTGCAAGAAGGGAGGTCACCACCACAGTTCTGCCAGACCTTTCTCAGGAATTCAGAAAAGGCTCTTTAGCAGAAACAACAATGAAACTTATGTTAAAAGTAAGCACGGTTCTGAATCAGGGCTTCACCAAATCTTCACCAGCTCCTGCCAATCACTTTAAAGAAAAGTCCTATGGAAATTCAGAGGAAGAGAACACATGTATATTTTTTAAAATTTTGAAGAGATGAAAAGGCAGTTCCATACCCTGCAGTGGAATTATATAGAAGAACTCAAAAACATGTAGATAGGCTATCTTCCATTATATTGCATGTGTCGGTAGATTGATTTCTATTAAAATGTGGTTGCTTAATCTCTAAGACATTAGTTGCAGTACAAGTGATGTTCAAGTCTTGGCTAATCACAGTGGAAGAAAAATCCTCACAACAGCTTCTTCTTCTTGACATCATCTACCTCTCTGATAAGCTCAAAATAGCAAAGTCACTACTCTTAGGAAAGCTAAGCGGACTGCTCTACTAACAGCCTCCGTGCATGTGGGAGTCGGGATTCCAGTTTGAATGCTGAAACCTGCAATATGCTCACATCCATACTAAGGCAAATTTTCTTTGCATGATGCTTTTATGAAGATCAGCAACTAAAGGAAACAAACGTTGCTCTAAGCTTTGGCAATGTCTAGTCCAAAATCCTTTAGCAAAGAACCACTCACAGAAAACAGACAATAATTCCCTCATGCTGACATCTGCTTCCAGTCCTTGCTGTAGCGGCAATTCACCTTCACAGCGTTAAACACATTTCCATCCGTGGGCTGCCAAAAACCAGCATTTACTTTTGAGTAGAAATTAACTGACTTTAGAGCACAATAGAACCGTTTTTTCCCTTTCTGTGTGGGTGTTTCTTTACTTGAAAGAAAGCTACTGTATAAGAGACAAGGAAAGCATCTTTGATGTGTATGTGCCATTTTAAAATAAAGGCTCCCTCTCACATACTCAGAATTTTACCAAGAAGTAGCAATTACAGGATTATCTGTTACTTCAAACATGAATTCTTTGGATGCTGTTCTTGCCTTGCTTTGTTACGTTAATAATTATGTTTTAAGCAGTCTGGAGTTTTTTCGTATTTATAAAATGTAGTTCAGTATTAAATGTGCAATGACAGAATTGCTCACCAAAAGGGAAGTTTGCTTTCTGTCCTGTTATAACAAGTTTCAGCAGGTAGCTAATTAACATAAAAAATATTTCTTCAGTCCCTTTTCAGGAAGAAAGAGGGTAGACAAGTGATGAATCTCTGAATGAGGTTTTGGTTTTGGTTTTCTTAAAGACCTGATGAAATAAGTGCGCTTATTCCTCCATAAAAATTTGCATTTGGAATTTGGAAAAGCTGTTTTCAAAGCATTCAGAAAATCATGCAAGCACTAAGTAATTCTTATCAGGCCAGCCTTTATTAGCATTCATGTCTTGATCAAGAAGGTAAGTATTTTTGTCCAAATAGCTGACTGCAGCCTAACCATAACTCCGAATCAAGGCATCGACAGGCTTTTAGAAAAGCCGGTGGTGCAGGCACTGCTGGGGGTTGGGGCTGTGGCAGGCGGTGATCTGCGCTAAGGGACAGCACAGGCAGTCTCTGCAAGGCCACAGCCAAACATTACAGTAAAAAGGGCTCAACTGTTGCCTTCTGAGGTGCCCTATATATACATTGGGAGAATAACATGCACCGAGGCCAGGACTCTAGGAAAAAGTTTCAGCACTGGCATTTAACACGGAAGAAATTTGGTCACTCCTGTGACTCCTTGGGAAGACCCAGGAGAGGACACACATAAATACGAATATCTATAAATCAGGCTGGAGTCCAAAGGCTGCAAAGGTACTTTAAAGTCACCTCAGCTTTCTTTTATGCACCTTGGTCTGTAAGTTGGACACTACATCTTTCAAAGATTTTTACTGTTATAATAAACTCACACACAGAGGTTCAGGTGAAAAAAATAGGGGGTGGAGCAGGAGGTAATTGAACATGTCAAACAGTAGGGTTTTTTTCTGACAGAGCTATTTCAGAAACGCTATGAGTTTCACTGTCTGAAATGTAAAAAACATTTTACTTTAACATTTTCTAAAGAAAATTGTTCTTCCCAGAAGGGCAGCTTTCATTTAAAAATTGCCCTAAAATTTAAAAAAAAAAAAAAAAAGATAACTTATAAAGCATAACGAGACAACTCAGTATATGCTGGACAAAGCACACTGATTGATTGGAAACATTCTTTTTTTTTTTAAAAGAGAACTAAAAACATTCTGTGCTGGTTCAACCCATGAAAAACAAAATATCCTTTATTCACACCAACGGTCATAACACCTGTGCAAGGCACAGAAATAGTATTGTTCTCTTCTTGAGGAAGCTGAGCACACAATAGTCCAGTGACTTACCCAAGATCACATAAGAAGTCAATATTATTGCAGAGAATTATTCCCTTCCCCTTTCCTTGTTAGTGAAAACTATTAACTATTAACCTCAGAAAAAGCTGTCATCTCATCCGGCCAGTCTCTGCAAACAAAAAGAAAAAGCCCAAGTGAAACAAGAATTGGAGGTAGATCGTATCAGAGCCATCTTGCATGCACACTTACAATTTTTCATTCTGAGAGTGTTTTGGGTTTTTTTGTTGCTGTTGATTTCTTAAATCTATGAAAGCATTGAGCATAGACCTAATATCAGAACATTCAGCAATACTTCACATCAGATGGAAGACTCCTTTTTACCCAGGAAGCTTTTTGATTTTTCCTTCTGAGATTTCCAAAGCCATATTCTGTCTAAAATAAAAACTTCCACCTACGTGAGACTTTACACTTGTTTACTTGACATGCAAACCACCAATATCCAAGAAAATAACTCTACTCTTCAATGGCAGCTCCCAGCAGATCCTGTAAAAACAGTTCTCAACAGAGCAGGAAGACCAGTGTGTTGATGAAGAGCTCCGTGGAATGATTGCACGTGTGCACAGAGAGGAACTGCAGTGTACCAATGACACACAGCTCTGTCTCTCTGCTCTAGTTCACCTTGCATGTTACATCTCTGCCCTGCAGGAATACCAGAAGGATACTGACAGAAGGAGGCCTCTGAACTATTTTGTCCTCTATCTAGGGAAAAATAGAAACCATACTATTGGGTGAAACAATGCTTATACGGCTGATTTGCCATGATCGCTGCTTTTTCTGCTAAACAGCACAGCTTTGTTGTTATCCCTTCTGCACTAGGCTTGTAGGCACCTGAGATGTACAAACCCCATCTTAATTCCACATTTGTGCACCACCTACCACCCCAAGATTTTAGTCCCTTCCTGGACTCCTGCGTTCCACTACAATTTCAGCAAGAAGGAGGAACGAAGCCTATCTTATCAAAAAGAAAGAGGACATCCTTTATTCTCCAGCAAAAAGCATAGCCATGATGCCTCACAAGTAGCTTGAGTCTTTTATTTTTAAATTTTCAGTTTGAGCAAGAGGAAAATAATAATTTCAGCTTTTGTAATTCCGTACATACCTCCCAGAAACATTCCAGTTCTATCCTGACCACAGAATCCCCTGCTTTCCAACTACAAGCATGTGTTAGCAAAGCCTGGACAGAAACAGGACTAAAATGAGACCACAACATTTATTTTTGTCTTTGACTCTTGGCACTGAAACGCAGGTCTATAGAGATGCCACAAAGCCATTTTGAAAATAGTTTCCAGAGGACAAAGCTAAAATCTGGGCTTCGCTGCCCTTTGTCCTGCAGATAGAGATTGCTAGAGATAGCCTCTGTTCTAAAGTGTATACAGACTGCAGAGGAAGCAGACACGCAATTTGCCTAAATAAGCATGAAAAGATGATGGCAGACTGAGGCGCTGATCCTGTTCTGCCGGTGCTCCATACAGATTAGCACAGAATATTTAGTGCATTTTTATTTGCATAAATATTTTGCCTGCTCTGTTGATGTGACTCAGAATGAGCAAAGGCTACAAAATGTGCTCTTTTCAGTGGAAGAGCATCTCCTGAGAAAACACCAACATTTGCACTGCCAAAGATTACCATAAAAAAAACCTCAAACGAAAAGCCTCCCACACAACTCTTGTACTACGGGTACGGCCCTGCATTTATGTCAGATTCTTCTTTTTGGCAAGAGCTCTCTTGCACAGAAATAGGAGACTGATCTTTCACATGTCCCAGGAAGCAAATGTGCATGATACCTGTCTTAGTTCTGTATCTCAAAGACAACCCATGCGTCAGGAAGATGATATTGTGTATCCCTGCATATTGTGGAGGACGATGGTGAAGATCAAGACCTAAACTACTGCTAATGAAGCTACTTCAGGAATAGCAGGCAGCAGTCAGAGAGGAGCCGAGCAGCACTGGCCGAGTCAGCACCTCTGCACAGAGCTGCACCAGCTGTAAAACTCCACGGGTGAAATGCACGAGGTGAGTGGAGCTGCTCAGAATACTTTGCAAAATGCACGCTGTTATCATGGCCAAAACTCCTCACAAAGTCACGTTTCAGTTTTCTGTTTTGCCTGAGCTACTGTATTCTAAACCAGCCATGTGCACACAGGAAGGCTTTAAACAGTTTACTTTTCATTACCAGTAATGAAAAAGAATGTCTAACCCTAAGAATAGCCATGAAACAAGATTGTCTCCCAGGTCAGCTTTTGTTGTAGCTCCATCCTAATTATTGCCTGTCAGCTTGTTGTCTGACTCTATGCAGCAAAGAATACATAATTCAAGACATATTTGATGCATGTTTTGAGAATGTTGAAAAATGATGTTCATGTGCATCAAAGTCAATTTTTAAAGGCAGAATCCTGCACTCTTTTCTGAGAACTGTTATGGTTCATCAGTTGTCTGTCAGACCTCCTGTCACATTCAAATGAATTGACAAAAAATCCCATTACAAGATGCAGAAAAGCAGTTTCTTCCTGCAATCACATTTTATAAATATTAAATCCAGACTACACAAAGCAATTTCTCATCAATAAGTTCAATAGAGACACATAATGGTTGTAATAGATTACAGTTGTGGTAAAATGTTATAATAGAATAATAATTTCTAATTAATTTGTAATTGTATACCACAGTGTTCCTTTTTTACTTTTCAATGTTAAGCAGTAACCCTATCCACACACATTGTACATCAGTGAAAGAAACCTAGTAACTACATACGGAATCATATTTAACGGGAGTGAGCATGAACAAAAGCCATCTCTAGCAGTGGGTATACTTCAATCATCCAGAACAAAGATCTGGCAGGACCACTCAATAGGAACTCCTTTTGGCCTGCATCCCTTGGTTTCCTTACCATGAAAACCAGCAGACTGACCACGGTTGCAAGAAGGAAGCTGTTGCGTGCCAGAGTTTGGAAAGATAGGTGGTTAGAACATTGTCCGAGACACATATCCAGTCTCAGGACCTAGAACTACCTCCAGGTCTACTGGTTGAGATGTAGCCATAAAGACTAAGCATAAGATAACACAGGAAAACAAGAGGCCACCACCCCATCCTGTTCCAATATTTGATGAGAAGTATTTCTCAGTTTTGAGAATGCAAGAAGAGCCGCCTTCTACCATAAACAAGCCTTTTCCAGCAATCATTTTAGTGGAAAGAAAAAAAATCCCGTAACTTCATGTGGGAGCTGAAGAACATTGCAAACCTTACAGCCACAGTCTGGGGAAAATTCCCATCAGAGTTCTGCCCACGCAAGGCCTGCAGCCTCAGGGGAGAATGTTTAATGTTGGAGACCACAGGAATCAGGGACTGGAGAGATCTACTAGGCTTGCAGAGCCATGGCCCTTGCAGACGTGTCACAGGACAGTAACAGTGGGTGATCCACAATTTAGCAATATGGAAGAGTTGTCAAAGATTATGTCACAACAGGAAACACTGAAAAAAAAGAAATAATTTCAATCAGAAGTCGGGGCATCCAACATTTAACCAAAAGCTTAGAGAGATGTTTCAACTGAAGGGTTAGAAGGACCCAAGGTGTCCACACACCCAGATCTAAATCAAAGCAAAAGCTCTTAAGTGACTTAAAAGTTGTTGAAAAATGGACCACAGTTGCCTGAGTTATCAGTAAAAATGTGGTCAGAGGATACTAATACCTTACAAAAGATTAACAAATACTTAGCTGATAGCACGGTAAAAATAAGCAGCCTGTTCATAAACAATAAGAAGGAAATCAGTTGAATGTATTCACATGGTAACAAGCTATGATTATAAGTGGTATATAGAACAATATCGACCTATTCAATAATTTATTAGTCCTTATTGGGCAATGGTTAACTTATACTAATCATTTTATCAATATATATTTTATATGAAATGTGAATGAAAAAGTGCTAGTGGCAATCCTGAATATGAGAATAACTCAGTTAACAGGCTAACACAAAAATCCAAGGAAGATCTATAAAACAGGCAGTTGAACATAAATTCTATCATGTAAACTTATGAGTTTCCAATGCATTAGGATTGCTCAGCAGGGTCAAAGTTTCATTTAAAAAAAAAAAAAAGAAAAAAGGAAAAGGACATTTGGATAAACAACACATCTAAAGAAAAAGTTCTGATAAAACTCAAGAGGTAAACAAAGTAATACATTACAGAAATGTCTTCCCATGCTTCAGAAATTAGTTACCAGTTTTCAGTTTAGGAAGAAATAGAATGTGGATCCAACAAACTAATTGAAGAAATTATATGATAAAGGAAAATAAGGTAACAGTGGGGTGGAAAAGCGTGCTAAATTATGTGAGCTAGCCAAAACTAAAGAAGATTAATAGGCGATTTAAAAGGACCCAGCAAACCTAGGGCATCGAGTATTTGAAATTCAACACAGAAAAGGAACGTTAACTTTCTCTGAAAGAAAAAAATAAATTAGTGCCACGCGTGTATAAGTAGCTACTCCAATTCAGTGAAAAATAAAAGAAAACCTAGAACACTGTAACAATAGAAGGAAAACAATTTCGACAGCTGTATGAAGATATTTTCTTATTGACCACCTGCATACATGAAAACTGAAAACAGGTTCCATTTATGGAATAATATCAACAATGAAATAGCAATTATTTAAATTTATTATGTTTCTTTACTTCTAACACTAACTTCATTATGATAAACTCCATCTCAAAGAAAACATAGCAGATAGAGAAAGGGCACAGAAATTAGTAGTGGTACTGAAAAACTTCCCCAGAAGTAGAAATGAGAAAGTTTAACACTATTCCATTGAAAGAAACACTGAAAATAGTTACTGTAATAGGGAAAAGAATGGGTACAGACAGGCAATTGACAGTGTAGCTATTGGCTTAGTGTAGCTATGGCTCCCTTTTCATTGGACTCAGGGGAAATGCAATCTTCACTCCCAACTTGTTCATGTACAACAAGCGGTTGTGTCTACCCTACAGCAGGCCGTAGTGTGTGAAGCTATGTTCTTCCCTCTTAACCACCCATACTTCCAAATATTCGTGGTTCACTGTTGTACTGTATGATTGCTGACAATCTTAAATGTTTAGTTTTGCCTTTTTATCATTGCAGTTTTGGGGCAGTGGTTTATGAACAGGCAAGCTTCTTTCATTTACACCATCTTGTAAAATAGCTTAGCACATGGGGATTGATAGAAAGAATGCAGATATTATCTGTTGACGTCATTATTTTCTAATCTATTTCATAAACAATATAATTGTTGTTCAGAATTTATTTATTGACTATTGTTCAGAATACATTATCTTTTAGTCTTCTTTCATTATTTGAAGCAATTCCCAAAGTCATTAAGGTATCCTTATCCACCCAAAGCTTCAGGAATTTCTGAATGAATATGATGCAAGGACCACAAGAGCTGGGTCACAAGAAACGTCTTTTACTTTCAAAGCAAGCTTCTATTACTGCGGGCACCGATTCAAGCCTTGCCTTAACAGGCAAGAAATGATGACTGTGTTAACAGCACAGAATTGCCATGCTGAAAGACAAGGGGAACTGTTCAGTGCAGGTGCAAAATTCTGGGGGCTTGCGGCACATAAAGTCAATTCTCGTAAGTAATCATCTTCTAACACTGTTATTATTTCAGGTGCTCATCACTATTTACATGGAAAAGAGTTGTCATTATTTCCTCATCTGGCCACTTCAGAGAACTCTGCAGGATTTAGATAATGCTTTTAAAAATTTGCATGGATTATTGAATTAAATTAAATTGATTTGTTGGCTTGAGGAGGGGGGGAGAAAAAGAACCTTATTGATATTACTCGGTAAGTTTATTACAGATTGTTCACAAAACAAAAATTACATGCTTTGTTTGTATGTTGTGTGGCAAACTTGAAACCACAAGTGTTTACATGTGCTGCACGCATACACTTTGGGGTTTTAATAGCTGGTTGACAAGAGATTAAAGGCAGAAATATGGTATTTTATTAAAGCAAACATATCAGTATGCCTACCATGATAAAATGATCTAGTTTTCTTCAGACACAAAAGTTTCTGTTGAGTGATACCTTTGAAATTCCTTGAGGGCACCCTATTATTCACTTTCCTCAGCAGAGAGCAGCTGCAAATGGTCTCCAATTTTCAAAGAGTATTGCCTGGTCATTCTTTACTGTCAAAATGAAGAAGAGCATAAAAGTTAAGTCAATAAAGTAATATGAAATGCTTAATATAAAAATTCAAGAATGAATGATTAACCATTAAAAACTTACAGTAGCTATTTCAGCCAGGAAAAAAAAATTAACATTTCCCTTGAAACCTATTAACACTCCTTGTAAACAATATTCTTTCTTGAAATATAGGACCTTTCCTAATGCTCTCCATACACACGGCATTTTTCTTATATCCACTTTACCTTCACTGATAGGCAGTTGAATTCCTCAGGAGAGGGTGTTTAGAGCCCCTTCCTCTGATGCACTGAAAAAATGTATTCTTTTATTGCATTCCCCTTCACAAATACACCTAATCTTCAGCTTTAGATCTTAAAATCCTTTCCTGATCTGAGAGTCACATGACCTGTTGTAGTTGTTGACATGCCACCACCATTCCAGCCACTGTCAAGCGTCGAGCATAAAATTGGTCTCATTCATTTGAGCCAGTGATAGCTACATTTATGTACAGCAGGTGAAAAAACACACTTCCCTGCTGCACTTACCAGAACAGTACATTTAAAAATCACACAATTATCTCAACACCTAAGCCTTAATCAAAGACAGGGTGACTGCTTACACTGAACGCTGCCTGCACATCCTGCGGCGCCAAAGACAGGGAATATGATGCAATTTTTAGGAAAACAGCAACTCTCTCATTTCTGGGTTTGCTTAGCCACCAACTTTTCCTCAAGTGCTGAATGTGTAAGGAAGGTGTTGTGCAGGGGACCATGGGAAAAAAAAAAATTATACGGAAGCTGTCTGTATTTGCGCATTCAAGACTGCCAGATGTATTGATCTAAAGCTACCAAAAGACGACTTTAGGAGTACACACGGGGTCAGAACCTGAGACTCCAGAGGCTCCACAGTGACAATGCAAGCCAAAACATGACCTACAATCTTAAGGTGATTTGTAGCTTGCTTGAAGCAATTACATCATTAGAAAGAGTTTATGACTAAAATGATTCAAATGTAAAATGGTGGAATTGGAAGGTGCACAGCAAAGGTGAGCACCTGTGCTGTGGAAAGTCATAGTGTAAGCCCCCAGTTGAAAAAGATGGAAAAGGAAGAGAAGGGTGACTGCCAGCACTGGTTTCCTATCTCACTCACAGTACATAGGTAACTGTTGCTGTGACAGGGACTTCTCCTTCAGCTTCGCCTTCTTACTGGGGTTTATGGGAACAGGTCAACGAGCAAACATTCTGTGCAAGGCAGTACATCACAGTGCCCATGACCGTAGCAGACTTCTGAATTTCGTATCTACTGGACTTTGCATGTAGTGTCTGACACAAGAAAACACACTTGCAGATCACTTTAGTTAGATCACCGCCAGAATTTTGGGGAAGAACATTATAGAGAAACACTGCCTAGGAAAGTCAAGGTAACCACGGTTTGGAAAAAGTAAAACCAACAATAATAAATAATACCACCACTAAATCAAAATCCTTCAGTTAGGAAAATACTCTTTAAGAAGCACAGCAGATCTCAGCTCAGATAATCCATATGACTAATACATGGAGATCAACTTGTAGTTGCAGCAACTCTCGAAGGCAGAGGAATACAGATTCTAAAGGAGCAGGGTCCATTGCATATATTATTCAGGAGGATAACTTTATTCTGACTTTAGACACAGGTGTCTAAATACAGATATAAAAACAGATACAGACATATCCTAGTAAGATTTCTGGTTATCTGGGAAACTGGAATTCCCACTTCACCAACTGCCTGTGAAATAGACAGCGAATCTATGTTAAAAAAATACATAAACCAGGGATCATAAGTCACATATCAAAATGTAGTGTTTGGAAAATTGCACTAAATACAGGGAACCGTGGGACTCTGTCTTTATTGCATGGCCTGAACCGATACCAAAATACTTAATCACAAGTCTGGCTTACACATATCAATAAGCAACTTGAACAACTTCCCTGAAGTGTTGCTCAAATATTGCTCTGAAGAATGGGAAGATGCATCCACGTTCTTCACTGTACAACAAAAGGTGGTCAAAGGAACATCATCTAACACCAGGTATACAGAAGTCAATGAACTGAAATGAACTCTGCATTAACAGGCTAAAGCAAGGCCAAAAGAAAGGCCTTGGTTCCGTGTTACAAACCTTTATGCAAATAATTAGTAAGTAGGATGTTAAGTAGATCTTTCAAGATTGCAAGTTAGAAATCAGAAAACCAAAAATATTACCAATGGATATTGCATTTGAAGTCAAATTTAAAGCAAGGATGGCAAAATCTGCATTTTAACTGGTGATTCCTTTGATCTAGTGCTGTAGTGTTACAGCATTTACTCTAATAAACTTGGAAAAAATGCTTTGCTTATACTGATTTCAATTAGAAATAGTAGGAACATCTGATATGAAAAGCCACAAAAGACTTTTCCACAAAGTTAGGAAAAATTCAGTGGGGTGCTGAATTTCATATGAACTTTTTAATCAAAGTAGTCTTAATTCAAAGCAGCAAAAGTGAGGATTGGTCAGACAGGCTTACACAAGCCTACAGAAGACCTTGCATCTCTGCTTAAACTAACGTACCTTGACAAGTCCCATTGAAATCTGGAGCGCTTATATTAAAAAACTAGGGTTTAGATTCTACATTTTTCTGACAGGAATCTCAGTTTTCATGGCCTGACCTCATTAAAGATTGCTACTCCCTCCAAAGAGTCTTTTAGAAGACTAAAACCAGATATTTTAGACACTTCTTATTGGTTACCCTGATAAAATTCTTTATCAGCTGGCCTTAGTGAGAACCACCATGACTGGTTAGGCTAGCCAATAATTTCAGATTTCTTGTTGAAGTAAGAGATGAATCCAAGCTGTGAAGTAGACACTTAATTAGAGTAAGTGGGATTGGATCATATATATAGTAAAACAGTGAGCAGTTCGGACATTTATCACTTAAACTTCAAAAAATGTAGTAAAGCTTTAAAGTGGAAGGTCATTGAAACAGAAGTACACTTGCAACAGAGGAAGCTCCAAAAGTAAGACACAGGATGTGGTGGGGAGGCAAATAGACAAAACACTCTAATAAAAAGCAAGGCACATTTAGCAGCGATGTGTGGTATTACTAAATTATGTACGATCTCTAAATGGAATGGGATGAGAGTGTAAGAGACTTGCTAATGAAGTCCTATGAAAACTTAAAGGCAAAACAGAGATTAAGGATCAGATACATCTGAATAAAAGGAGATGTGGATGATGTAGACCTGTACATCCGAGCTCATCATCCAAGGATCCTTTTATAGACAGTGGGCATTTAGCCATGAAGTAGCAGCACAATTCCAGAAAAACACATCTTGTCATGGTTCTTACTGTAATTTCTGCTCCTTACACAATATAGTAGAAAAGAAGTGACCAGCACACAGTTGTGAAAAAAAAAACACCTTTGTTCAAAAGTGGCTTTCATACCTTTACTTATCTTCTTGAAGACATGCTAAACACCATCTACATTGAATAAAATGCAAGACTAGAAGTTGATGTCAATCACTATTTTCTGAAAATTTCTTACTCAGACTTCTTTCTCCCATATGAAATCTGTTGGTCAGACATGAGTATTCATGATCATTTTGGGGTTTGTTTTGGTTTTTTTTTTTTAAACACATTCTTTTTTCTAGATGAAGCTTCAGTGAGTTCTGGCTAAAAACTAAATTGCATCCCTTAAACCATATTGTTGGCATATAATTTGTGCTCATGAATTTAATTCCTACAGGTCATTTTCCTTACAAAGCAATGTTACAGAAATAAGATGTTTCCTATACTGTTTGATGAAAAATGTTAAAGATCTGCTGTGGCTTATTTGATATGATTTCTTGTGATAAGCAGCAGAAACCTTCCATATTTGAATTGTGTTCCACTGCCAATCAGACCACCTCTGTCTGTGAAAACAGCAGCATTAGTTCTACTGTTGTCTAAATCAAAATAGAGCTGTCACAGAATACTTCAGAGCATTTATTATTATTAAGTATTTATTGCAACCAAAATACACTCCCCAGTGCATTCTATATATATTTCCTGTCATTTGGCAGATGGCCACTACCAAGGCTGGTGAGAGCATGAATAGTTCAGGCATGTTCAGGCATTCTATACTATTCTTTTTGATGACACACCTTTACATTGTTTTGCCACATAGTCATGTACCATTTGGTATAATTCTAAAAGCCCCAAATTCTCAGAGCACTGTATGAACTTTTCTCATTTTTAAGCCAATCTCATGTTTTTGGAGGATATGGGCTGACATGTGAATTCAGAATGTGTAGCACTGGCAGGGACGTTGCACTGCAGTAGACACTACCTATGTCAAGGCAGCCCTGAATAACTAATAGTGGTAGAAGTCCATGTAAGAAATTTTTAGGACCCTAAGATAATTCTCCTAAAACATTTTTGTAGTTGAGATAGTACAGTTCAATCTTGATGAGTGTCATTTTAGCTTGTTGTCTTCTACGTATTAATTAAGGATTTATATTCTTTGCCTCTGCAGTGAATCATGAGGTCCATTTCAGGAAGAACATGATCGGATTCAATGGAATATCACTGTTCTACCATACATATGAGATGAGAAGCAAATCTCTAAGATACAGGATATACCAGATACTGAATCACACTAACCTTAAGCACAGCCTATTGCATTCCATTTTTATTATACCTCCCCACCTCAGCAGAAGCACTCATAATGGAAGAGAGCATCTACAAAATGAAAAAATCTCAGGAGGAAGCACAATTCTACATGGTGTTGTTCTACTCTAAGCTTTCTTCCATCAGCCTCATAAAGCATAGGAGAAACTGCTTCTTTTCCATGACTATTCAGTTCACAGCCTTTTGTAGAAAATCATCTAGAGCCGTCCTGATAGAGGGTGACATCTTGATCACACATTGACACATTACATTGCATCCCATCTTCTCAAATCATAAATGAAAAGAGTGGCTGCATTCCACAGTCCCCGAATTCTTTCAAGACAGCTCAGCAATCTACGAGTGAAAGGTAGGATAAATTATTACAGGAGACTTCTCAGCATGCCTGTTCTAAATCAAATGCTGTCAAATAATTTTTAACTTTCTTTGATCTGCACTCAATCTCTGTGTTCTTTGCTGACCTATAGCACAAACTCTCCTTGACTTTCACTCATTTCTTTTTCAGTCTCTCTGCTCATAAACTTTTATTTTCCCTTTTTTATCATGTACGTGTAGGAATATAAAAAAATCCTAGATCCAATGGTTTGGTGACTTTTATTTTATAGCTGCATGAAAAAAAAAAACCACAACCCCCCAAAAACCCCACCAACCTAGTAAGTGTGGTAGGAATCTAAAAAGAAATGAGAAAAAGACAGGAAGTTAAATAATCTTGCAAGAAGCAAAAATATGACGTTTTGGACTGAGAAAGTATTCTCCCTAAGGTGTTTTATGGTTATAAGAGACACATCACACAAACTCTTTATCTGATGGCTCCTACAATATATTTTATAGGAGTAATGACTATAACTTAAAAAGTTGGGCACAGAGGAGACTCAAGCAGCAAAAGAAGAAAAAGAAAGAGAAATATTAATGAAGATAAATAAATGAGAGTGAAAGAGGAGACGGTACAGCCACAGAGTAAGACAAAAGGAAAAGGAAGTGATGGGGATTAAGAAATGGCATAGGGAAAATAAAAAAATGAATCCACAGTAAGTGCTGACAGTTTTAATTGTGATTGCTACTGGAATAGTGCCTAGGGACTCCAGTGCAGGGTCTCATTGCATTACACACTGCATTGCATTGTATGAACAAACACCAGACACGGAAGACGTTCAACTGTCTTGACGGTGTGTAGTAGGTAAATATGTGGACAAGCAGAGATAAAGAGAGAGAACACAAAGTAACAGGGAAGACAGACTTGTCTGTAGGCCATGACACCATCAGCCTGAAACGTCACACTTCTGTTTACCTTGAGGAGAAATATGGAGTCTAGTCCATACACCAGACTACTATTCAGCTTTGCACTCTTTACACCTGAGCAGCTTAACATGCAGCCCGAGATCTGGATAAAGCAAACGTCAGTTCCTTATCAGTTCCTAAACACACTTCTGTAACACCTGTGTTTTCAACTGCCTCATCTGTGGTAGCAGAGCACAGTCACTGCTACGCAGCATACACCCTGATATGGTTTTCCCTTGATTAACTGAAGCTATGACAATTTATTGGTTTGGGATGTGTCCTCTTATTTCTCCAAACCTCAGAATAGTACAATGCAAAACATCGGAAGTAGAACGGTCCTCTCTTTTCTACTACAGCAGGTAGAAAGTACAAGCAAGAATTTGTCTAACCTTCTTAAAAGTCTCCACTGGCAAAGACTCCATAACCTGCTTTTCCAGGGATTAACTTAGTAACAGCTAGGAAGTTCCTCCTAATGTCAGTCGCTTTTGTTGATAATTAAGCAAACTGCTTCCTGGCATGACTTTACTGGATCTGGACATGAGCCCTTGATACATCAGAAAACTGCTTTCTGCCTCTGCAAACTTCTTTCTTCTGGAAGACAAGAGAAATAATTTTTTTTTTTCAGGTTTTCCTTGGTGAGTTGTGCATTATGAACCTTTTCTATTTGTGTTATCTGTTAACTTTCTCTTGAACGCTCCCCAGCCTGTCCGTATTTATTCCTAAAATGTAATTCCCAGAATTGGACAAAAGCCACTCAAACTGAATGACAAAGATGATACAGGTCTCTGATTTTATATTCAGTAATATTAATGTAAAATATGTTATAGAAGTGTACGCTTGATACTGAACACAGGCACGAACCATCCCTATTAAATCCTGTTTAAATGCCAAACCCACTACAGAAGCTTCCTCAACAACAGTTCACCTGCTATTGAAACCACGTCCCAGACTCTCATTGCTCACTGTTCTTAATAGCAATTTAACTCTACTGTGAAGTTACAGATGATTTGCACAAGGGGCAGAGATGGCAACTCTAATTCCTTTTTTAAAAACAATCATACATGAGAGCCGTAAAGAAGGGGAAATACCTGCTATTTTACATTAAAGAAGGTAGCCAAACTCAGATACACCCAAATAGCATGATTGAAAAGTTACTAAAAAGAAAACGGACAGAATTTGGCAGTTGGATTGTTCTCACCCACCAGCGTGTAACAGAGTCTCAGAGAGACCTGGACTGTATCAACTATGAGGAAATACTGTGAACTGTACCTCTAAGAATTACTCATATCCTTTCGTTATATGACCAAGCATCCTGAGACTCCAGTCAGAAAGGGAGACAAAAATCAGTAGCAAGTGTTTTCATAGTCCAGCCTTATCTCCTCTCGCAGTTTTCATCCCTTCCCACTTGCCCTAGGAGAGAAAGTTACCGCTACTGTTAAAGCAGTGAAGAGACTATCGTTCAGCTTTGCACTGTTTAAACCTGAGCAGTTTAATGTGCAGCTACTGGAGTTCATATTTTGTTTTCCATATTTCTCCTCTTATGCATTCAAATTCAAATTGACAAATGCCTTTGTATATAATTTTAAACCCTCCCCATCTCTAATGCATCAGTATCTTGTTACATTGCCTTTGATTTCATTGTTTGCAATGCTACTATCAGCAGCGTGGAATTGCCAAGGCACTAAGCAGCCCAATTTTTCTTTAATTTCTCAGAAAATTGACAGCTTTATGAACTGTCTCTTTACCTATGCCCCATAAACATGTCAGGCTGTGGAAAACCATTCTAATTAAATCCCAGGGGATTGCAATGGAAGATTATAGCTTCTTGGCAGGTTATTAAAAAACAGTTGTTCATATATACACAAATATCTGTACTAGAACCTAGCATTTGACAGAACAGCCAAGGAATTAACCCCACTGGCAACTCCAAATAACACTCACCAAAAAAAAAACCAACCCCACCAAAAAACCAAGGAAAAAAAAATAAGCTAACTAAACTGGGGGTGCAGGGGCTGTGGGTGGGCAGGGGCAAGTGGGAGAGGTTGTCTTGCATTTGATTTCTTTCCAAAAGTTGGTCATTCAAACTGTCATCTGGAATCATCACCTTTCATCCTTGATTACCAGTACCTGATATAAAAAAAGGTAGAAAAATGCTTGTAAGGTCCATATAATGGCCCTGCTAACTACGTAGCCTTGAAGTAAATATATTAGAGTTGATGGATAACATGAATCATTCAATTCAGTATAATATTCCTTCTGTCTGCATCTGATCATCCAGGAGAACACATAAGAACTTCTGATAGCAAAATCTTTTTTAGAGATCAGCGTGCACGCTTCCCAACAGCTTCCGCAAATAAACTTGCCTTTAAGAGTAACACATGTTGCCCCTGCTCTTCCACCTGAAAGAAGTTGTCCAACCTCTCACCTCAGCAACAGATATTCAGATACTGGGGAACAGATATCAGATACTGGGGAATTTCTGGGAGACTGTGTAGCAGTTTGATTCTGTAACCTGTGTCTGACTTTTCACAAATGAACAGTTTGTATTATGCAAGCAACTTCCAAAGATGCTATTTTGTTCAGAGTGCCTCTTGAACTGCAGTTACAACAGGCAACTCTTGTCTCTCTCCTAGGATCTGCTGTCTTCAAGGACGGCAGCCTTGCTACCTGAGAGGAGGAGGGGAAAGGGAAGAAATTAGATGCTAACACACCAAAGATAGCTATGAGCAAAGTCCAAGAAACAACACTATATATTTTTCTTACCAAGTATAGTATCACTGAGCCAGATGTGTAATGGGTTTTGCAACTTACTGGACTTCTGAGGAGTGCTACGTGATTGTAGTATTTATTTCTTGAAAAATCTTCCGGCATCTCCAAATACAAGCTGTCATGTAAATGTTTAGTACATCACTACTTAGATTTGCTGGTGTTCCACATTTATGTGAATAGAACCATAGAATCATAGAATAGTTTGGGTTGGAAGGGACCTCTAAAGGTCATCTAGTCCAAACTCCCTGCCGTGGGCAGGGACATCTTCAACTAGATCAGGTTGCTCAGAGCCCCGTCCAACCTGACCTTGAATGTTTCCAGGGATGGGGCATCCACCACCTCTCTGGGCAACCTGTGCCAGTGCTTCACCACCCTCAGTGTAAAAAATTTCTTCCTTATATCTAGTCTAAATCTACCCCCCTCTAGTTCAAAGCCATTCCCCCTTGTCCTGTCACAACAGGCCCTGCTAAAAAGTTTGCTGCCATCTTTTTTGTAAGCCCCCTTTAAGTATTGAAAGGCTGCAAGAAGGTCTCCCTGAAGCCTTCTTTTCTCTAGGCTGAACAACCTGAGAGTTGGCTCTCTCAGCCTTTCTTCATAGGAGAGGTGTTCCATCCCCCTGATCATTTTCATGGCCCTCCTCTAGACCCACTCCAACAGGTCCGTGTCTTTCTCATGCTGAGGGCTCCAGAGCTGGACGCAGTACTCTAGGTGGGGTCTCACCAGAGCAGAGGAGAGGGGCAGAATCACCTCCCTCAACCTGCTGGCCACGCTTCTTTCAATGCAGCCCAGGATACAATTGGCCTTCTGGGCTGCCAGCGCACATTGCTGGCTCATGTCCAGCTTCTCATCCACCAGTACCCCCAAGTCCTTCTCGGCAGGGCTGCTCTCAATCCCTTCATCCCCCAGCCTGTATTGATACCGGGGGTTGCCCTGACCCAGTGTAGGACCTTGCACTTGGCCTTGTTAAACCTCATGAGGTTCACACAGGCCCACTTCTCGAGCTTGTCCAAGTCCCTCTGGATGGCATCCCATCCCTCTGGCGTGTCGACCACACCACTCAGCTTGGTGTCATCTGCAAACTTGCTGAGGGTGCACTCGATCCCACTATGTCATTGATGAAGATATTAAACAGTATCGGTCCCACGACGGACCCCTGCAGGACACCATTCGTCACCAGTTTCCATCTGGACATGGAGCCGTTGACCACTACCCTCTGGATGCGACCATCTAACCAATTCCTCACCCACCAGACAGTCCACCCATCAAATCCATACCTCTCCAGTTTAGAGAGAAGGATGTTGTGGGGGACCGTGTCAAAGGCCTTACAGAGGTCCAGATAGACGACATTTGTAGCCCTTCCCATGTCCACTGATGTAGTCACTCCATCGGACCATGGACCATGCTCCTTTTCTTCTTGGTCCATGGTCCAATATCCATAAACATCAAGTATGAGAAATATCCAACACTTAAAATCACTGACACAAAAAGATGCACAGATTTCACGGTCTCTGAGATGACAGAAAATCACATTTACAGGACTCCATGAAGTTTTTCTCTGAAGAAAACTAGTGTTAGTTGTCCTTTATGTAAAAGGAGCTTTAAAAGAAACACCAGCTACCTTGAAAATACATATGTGAAATACCAAAAAGCTGTATATCAATTTGAAAACAAGACCAATAAGGAACAAACGAACCCAGAGGTACCTGAGTACAGCACTGGATTGACTCAAGCCACCAAGTTCAGAACTAAAGTTAGATATCTAATAACATCTTTTCATGTGCACTGATATACTGAAAGTGACCCTTCAGTGTCAGTTACCCAAAAATCACATTAAATTAAAAGTTACATTTTAGAAGTACCTTGGACCTGACAGCTCATTTTTTCCCCCTGCCAATTACTCAATTTATTTGCTCATATAAAATATACCATATTTATTACTTGTCTAGAAAATGATTAAGTGATTAAAAAAGAAATATATGAAAACTCCTCCAACGTTCACACAGTACATTAAAGCTACAAGAACAGCTACTGGCCATATTACTGCCTTACGTGACATCAGAGGTTGATTGTCCTGCCTCTATGAGGAAATACATTAAGGGTTAGTGACAAGTAGAATAAACATTGGAATTTGAACTCTAAAAAGGTTTTTTGGATTGGTGAATTTATTTGCTAAATCACTTAACAGCTTTCAACAAAGTGCCAGTCTTCCTGTTACTGGTTTAATTTAAAAATTGATTTCTTTCTTACTCTTATTGCAAGAATATGACAGAGTATCTGTTTGACTGTAAGTAAAGACACCTTCAATGTGGTAGGGACATTTTTCCCCACACTTTAATACTTTCAATTTTGCAATTTTCTTTAACAGTTTATCATGTCTTAGATTGTTTTGGAATCCTAGATAAAAGTCCTAGAGGCAGATGAAGAGGAGCCTTTTAAACAATCTTGGAGATGTACATGAGGTAACTGCACTTCTGGTATGAGAATGGACTGAGAAGACCATACCAGGAAGGAAGCGGGAAAATTTAGTGACCACTTGCAATTGGCTAGAATTTGTTTTCTACAAAAAGACGTTATTCTGTCAATCTACAGTTTTTATTCATGGTTTGGCTTGTGTCATTCTTTGCAACTTCCATGTTATAAATGCACTAATCAAACTATTTCAAGTGAGAAAAAATGAAGAGGGAAATCACGCTTGTTGTTTGTTTTAAAAAAAAAAGCTAACCGAGCTTTCTACTGACACAAGTCCGTTTCATTCAAGATCAAATGGAGTTTGTGGAAGTTCATATAAAGCATTTCATTTTTAGGCTACTCACAGCTAAATGGTACAAGTCTACAGCTACAGTAAAATAGCAAAAGTCTATAGCTATGAAGAAAATCCACAGGTGGGCAGGTGCTAGAAGAAAAGGAGCATGGTTACATTAAGTCACACAATGGGAAAGTCACAGGATGAAAACCCAAGGGAGGAAGTACCACTTACAAAGGTAAGTCCTCACACTTCCCTACCTGAGACAATGCCAGAATCAGATGCCTGAACATCCTCTGTGCCAGCGCAGCACCTCAGGACTTCCTCTGAACAAACCAGCTACAAATTCACTCTTTAGAATAGGATGTTACTTGGTAGGCACCTAATTTATATCTTCACATATTATCACAAAAAAGACATACTGCAGTCTTCTGAGAAAAAAAATGGGAAACAGTAAAAAAAAAATCCGATATTACATACTCATTCTGATATTTTATATTTACAAATTGGAAAGGGGTGGAATATTTGACTTTGGAGTCACTGCACATAACAACTGACAAATAAGGCACCGACTGTATCTACTGCAGGGTCCCTTCTTTGTCAGGAGAGAAGAAGAATTGTCTTCAAAAATAATGAAGCCATTTAGATCTGAGTTCTATAAAAACACACATCTTTCTCCAAAACTCAGTGTTAGCTGAGATAAATCTGGCTTCCCTGCTTTCTAACAGCTAGGCTTTGTTTATTGGGAGGGAAAAAAGAAAAAGAAAAAAAAAAAAAAAGAACGTTTTTGATTTATGTTCCTGCAGTCACAGGATGGGGAAAAAAAAGTCTTCAACCACAATCCCCAGTCTTCAGAATGAATCATTTGCTGGTCATACTTGAGTGGTTGCGGATACTGACTTACCACAGTCTAAAAGAAAATTACTTTTCAGAAAAATGTTTACCAAAAATGCATGTTAAACTCATTCTTCCGGCTCTCCACCATACTAGAGGAAAGAAAACAAAAATATATCACTCTATGGGGAAGACGTAACCTTAAGTATGAAACAATTCAGCAGTCTTCCATGTTGTATATCCAGCCACTGGCCAATCCCAGTGGAAGCTTCATGTTTAAGAGTCAAGTCGGGACTTTTTTGGTGACACCAAGGCAACGGAGCGGTATGAAACCTTGAGCAACTTACTTGGCTCATCACTAGTGTCAAAAAGTACAGACTTCTTGCATAGTAAGATGTACCCGCGTCACCTGGTTGGTAGCGTGCCTCTCGCAAGAATATTGTCAGGAAAACAAAGTATAATTTAAGGAGAAAAGATGTTTGAAGCACAGAAGTGATCCTTAGTTTTACCAAAGGTGAACGCAGAAACATACAGATATATAATCAGAATTACTTTAGACTTCCTTTGACAGTAACACATCTAGCATTTATAATTAATACTACTATTAATTAATAATTATGATTAGTTCTCTGAAAGCTCTAAAACCAAGTTCAATCCTTCCTAAAGATCAGTGGTGACTGAACCTCACCATGCTCAATGAAGGCGGCTAAGGAAGTTAAGTTAGCCTTTGCCAGGGGCTAGGAGTGTGAGCATGAACAGTTCTTTTCCCCCTTTAGTATTAATTTATACAAGTCAAATTCTGATCCCATTTATAATAACATAAATCTAGAATGACTCCGTTGCAGTCACTGGAGTGAGTTCAGATTTACTGCAGACTCTGTAAATAAGATCAGAATCCAGCCCATACGCATTTAATTATCTTGTCTAACAGATTACGTCCCTTGATGAAAGAAAAAAAACAACCCCCAAACTACCTCAGACTTGGGAACGGGAAATAAAAAAGGTAGCACTGAGCAGCTTCTGCACCAGCTGAAGGTCCCCAGGAAAGGGAGGTAAGTACAACCTGAGGAACAAACCTTTTTCTTTATGTTTTTCTGGAGATCTTAAATTCTGTCAAAAGTATATTCACCTCTGATAAATCGTAAATATACTGTAGACTTGCTCCATTTCCTAGGTGTGTTGCTGATTGTTAGTAATTTACACTCAAGATATAGCAACGATTTGCCATTGGCTTGGGGGAAATTGTTTTGCTGTCTATGATTTATAGCTAGGATTTGCCTAAGAGTTTTATGAGGCAGTTTTTCCTGAATATGCCCTCAGTGAAAGGCCCCCAAACAGAGGCAGCTCACAGAGACCCTCAGACACTGTCTTATTTCTCCTTCACCCAAATAACATGAGACTGTTCAGATTTTGTATTACTCTCACTCTTCTTCCTCTTGCTCCAAAAAATAAAATAAAAGCATATTATGAGGCACAGCAATATTGACAATATATTGACTGATTGCTAGGTTTTCATATATATCGTGGTATGTGGCACATGACCCTGTTACCAGCTGTTACTCCTGCTGTTAGCACATGCACATCTGGGCATGATATATCACAGCATTCTCAGTGACAGTGACATATCAGTCAATTTGGGTAAAGTATAATCCATTATAATATGAGTGAGAATCTCTACCTCATAACATCTGCATCTCATGGGAAGGCACCTAGCCCTTACAAAGTAAGAAGGTCTGATGTTGGGGAAAAAGTGCCAAAATCTCATTTCTGAATACTTGAAGCAATTGTTAAGATGGGTCCGTTTACTTTTCTAAAAATATGCCCAAGACGATGTTGTGTGGCCTGTGACTGCAGAGTACCTGACTGCAAAATACCATGGCTCGCCAGCCATGTTTTGAACCTAACTCATTACAGGACTCAGAACAGCTCTCAGCATATGTCCATTTTCTGTAAGCTACTCTCCCCACCCCACCCCCTTTTTTTTTTTCCTCTTTTTTTCTTAGCAGATATTTTCTCTGACAGTTATAATTCATTTTTGAGAACATATGTGGCCAAAAAGTTATCTGGATATTCACAGATGTTCTGTATTTTATTTATTTAGCAGATATCCTTATGCTACCGATTACTTTTTATTGCTATTACATTAGAACTTCTGAAGTAATGGGATCCCATTACGGTGCTGGAACTTGGAAAACACAAAGCAGACTAATTTATATTCTACATAGTCTAGGTGTAGTTGCACGCTAAACTTCCCAAAGTCAGTGCCAGAACTGCAGCAACCAACCTAGCAGTTGCTTATTCAGATTGAATACTTAAGTGGATTTAGAGGTTACAAGTAATTTGTTCCAAAATTATTTGTCCAGATCCCTGTTTTGTACATATGTTCACAAAACTTTTCATAGTGACTAGTGACACTCAGTGGCTCATTAAAATCACTTTCAGTGACCCTGATAATCAGGTTATAAAAGCCAGGTGGTTTATAAGTGTGTCACACTGGAGTGCCAAAACCTAAAGCACTTAAAATCAGCACTGTAAGCAAGAGGACCACTACACTGAATGTTTCACTTGTTTTGTTAGTATATTAGCTAGATACATAAATCAACTAGGTTGCCAGATAAAGTGTCATGCACGTTTTCTGGCAGAAACAGGGGAATGGTGATGAGTCATATCTGTTAAGCAGTATCTTGAGAATGTGTTGGGCATCCTACTTTTCTCAGCCCTACCATTCTGCTTTGTAACCTGAGGTGTGTCATTTCACCTCCTGGCTTCGTTGTTTGATCTGTGTCAGCCTCACCTACTCAGGTAACAAGATGGTTGGGCAGGATCCATCACTTTCCATGTGTATCCAGAGAGAAGCCACATGCTCAGTTGACACCCACCACTCTGGCATTGCAAAAGGGTAATAAACTGTAAGGCACGACTGATCTTCCACCGAAATCACTGGTAAACCTCTCACTTGCTCCAGAGGGTTTTGGATGAGGTCCATGCTCAGCTGCTTTTCTCGAGAATCTGATAGGAAACCTGCTCAGAAACAAAACGAGTATGTGAGCCAAAAACAGAAGGGTAAGGTCCCTCCCCACACAACTCTCCTCCTCTGCACTTGAGCGTCCATCTTCCACCATAAACTCCGCAGTCCATCTTTTCAGCCATTATTTTCAGGAAATACATAATTTAAAAGAAGGGGAATGTGCAAGGCAAAGAAAAAAATTACCAAATATGTTTATTCTATTACAGACACGCAAGTCTTAATCATCAGAGCAAAATCCTCTCTTCTCTTCCAAATCCAGCCTGGGCAACTCTAAATGTACCAGACCAAACCCTCCAGAACCACTTTGTCTTATCCTGCAGACATATAGGCAGCAGCATTGACCTCAAACACCAAGCAGAGAAGGAAGCGTTTGCCTATTCAGATATCATGTGCTGCCTAAACAGACATTCCCCGTATCCTCAGGAGTTCACAAGCTGGACCATGCATCACACTGCATGAACTATTCAGCACCTCCTCAGAGTTTTGCTTTAGTTTCTGCTTGAAGTTCAGATTTCACATTTAAACAGAATGTTGATTTATATATTAAACACACATTTCTATAACCTCAACACTATGCAGTCTTTGATCACACACCATTTACTTTAGCTTTTAAATATAAAAAATTTGCAGGCTGCAAATATCAACTCTTATTTCTGAGCTAACAGAGGCATTTTGAACTGTGGCTAAAGCACATCTTCCCACTTTGATCCCAATGTATTTTGCCTATAAATTCAAAGTTTGAAATAATAAAGTGCCACTGGGTGCTCAAAGTGTAAGTTTATGCTTTAAAAATTATCTGAGCTTAATAGCTGAACATCACAGGTCTGATGGCTGGCAGAGCTGTGTAGGAGTACAGTATTCAAAAGCCCACTGGACACTCATTTTGTTGCTATGCAGTAAAATTACTTGCTTTTATTTTATTCGCTTATTGCCATGAAATCTAAGGGAAGTGAGACATCTAACATTTATCATTAATGTAACTTGTACAGTGGAAAAAAAACCCAACTCTCTCCTCATGACCACAGAAACCAGGGAAAAACAGGAAGATGGGACCTTCTGCAGTGGCATCCCAGAGTGTGAACGAGGGCCACAGCTCAAGTTCACATTGCAAATACTGTCTTTTCTTTTCACAGCTTTGGCAAGATACACAACTGCAAGTTGCTGCGCTTGCTCAGCTGAGGAAATGGAAGGACTGTGGTTGGCAGACTAGTAAAAAAGCTAAGTGTGGTATCTGCCAAAAGAATCTAAGGGATTAGATTCGAAAGGATCAAAGCAGGTTAGGTTTAGGAATACCTGTGAATAGAAGTGATCTTTGCTACTGTAGATGAATGCAGAAGAGGGTGGAATTTATGCTGAGACTTCAGGCAGGTTCAGAAATTTGGCTTCTTATATACGTGTGTCATTCACTTGAGTAAATCCTATTTACACGAATTGTTTAAGGAACTACCCTTTTCCTTAGAGGCAATACTACCTTATCAGACAGTAAGAATTTGTTCTTCATTATGCCACCCTCACAAAAATATACTCTCAATTATAACTTAATATGTTTTCTAAAAATATTTGCATAAATAGCAGTTTGACAGATCAAGCGTAATTGAAGAGCTGTTGGGCCCACCAAGATACTAAGCACCATATGCCTGGGTTTATCTACATGCTTATAACCACAAATAAAACAGAGATGAGAGTATGTTCCGATAGAAATGTATGCTATCAGCTCTGAGTATCAATTTTATATATATATTTTAAAATAATTTATAATCAGTGGTAAACCATAAGCCACCTCCAGCTACCATCCATAAAGTACAGTTTTCTACACAAGGTATGCAACAAATCCATTTTGAAGCATGTCTGAACTTTTTTGTCATGCGCATCAGACTGAATGCCTGTAATAAAAACGACAGCTAAATAAGAATAAATGGTTTAACATTAGCAAGAAATAGGGCTTTGCTGTTTCACCTTTGATGACAGAATCACAAGTTTAGTTCTCCCCTGAAGTTAAATGCAATGTTCTCCCGCATCAAACCTTTAGCACCTCTTTTTTCCAGGATTGCAGCAGCCCAAATGTAATTTGAGTGAATACACAAAACGCACTTTGTAAACAGATATTTATTGCCTGCAAGATAAATAGTCAAAATACATCAGATTTATTGATGTCCTGGGAATATGGAATTACAGCAGTTTAGAATGAAACTGTGAGCAAAATCACTGCAGAAACTGGCTGTGGATTGGTCTGTGCATAGAGTGAAAAAAGCAACAACACAAAAAATATAAGGGGGGCATAACTAAGCATTTGGGATAATATAATTGAACCAAATGCATTGCCGTTCTTGTAGCAAATATATTCAACAGGAACATGCACATCAAGTGCCTAGAATTTATTAAAAAAAAGGTATTTTATACTCTTAAGGGAGAAAGAAAGACAGACTTTTGCAAAGAGGAGGGAAATAATCTATTCTACTCATGCACTTTGGCAGGGTAAGTAGTAAGATACTTACATTTCAGCAAGTGAGATTTAGACAACAATGAAAACTTTCTAACAGTAGGAACAGTTAAGCCTTAAAATAGATTGCCTAGAGAGATTGTGGAATCTCCAGTTGGAGGCTTTCATTGTGATATTAGACAAATATCTGTCAAGAACAATACAGATAAAGTTGATTCTACTTCTTGATACTTCCTCTCAGACTTATTTTCCATTATTCTACGAAACGTCCATGAACTGTTTTTTAAAATCATTAGAATTGTATTTTACATTTAAAAATAACATATGAAAACTTTAACGCTGCAGAATAAAAACAATTTGGATTTCACTAATTTCCTTTTATACATTTTTAACTGCTCTAAAACCAGACAATTCAGAAGTCTAGAAGTGGTCGTCTTACTGAATATACTACATAACCCTCGTTTGCAGAAGACTTTAATCTGTGAGTTGTGGAACAGGTAACATGGTTTCCTAATACCGCAGGGCTGATACAAAGACCAAATATTTTTAATATTAAGAGGGTCAGACAGCGACTGTTTCTCAGGAAGTATCTTTTATGGTGCATTCAGATATGGTATTATGTCACATATATCACTCCAGAACCACTGATAAATTTGACTGTGTATATATATATATATATCTCTCTCTATCTTTTAGTGATCTGTCCAGTTACAACTGCCAAAATCTAGAATAACTCCACTGATAGGAGTTAAAACACTATAGCAGAAGAGAATCTAATCCACTAGTTTTAGTTGGAGTGTTGGTTAGCACAAAGATCACAACTACACAGTAACATTTTCCTTTCAGAAAGTATGGTGGAATGACACAACAGAGAAACAGAGAAAAGGCACATGGAAAAGAAGATTCTCAAAAGCTGAATGGAAATGCACAAGAGAACATCACACACAGCAACAAATCACTCCTTCAATGCTAACGGTGCCACAGACCTCTTTTGGGGCATGGACAGAAGCATACATTGACACACACACACTATAAAATGTTTCTACGTTTTTAAGCCTGTCAACCAGCCTCCAAATTGTAACAGTTTGAGTTTACTGGGAGTTGATCTTGTCACTGATACAAGATTTTAGAAGTGCGTGAGTGCTAAACAGTGCGCATATAGATATATCTCTCTGCATTATACACACGTGCAGAAAGCACACTGGAACAACACGGTAGAAACTCCTGTCCACCCCCTTCTCCCCACTTATAACACGCCTAACACAGCAGGAACCCTGTCCTCTCCCTGACCTGTCCAGTACATATAAAAGCTTGCCTCAGATTTGATGTTGATTTTCTTGATTCTTCCAATCCACCGTGCTGCATTCAGCATGTAAGTATGCGCTTATTCGTTGTTCATTTGTCGACTCTTTTATTTTTAAAATATGCTTTAAATATTAATTCATGTGAGGTAATGTCCTTAAGAATATCATGTACAGATGTTCATTTCAAACTAGATGTGTCCTCATTATTTCCAGGTTGCAAAGACCTCTTATTTTAACAAGCACCCTGATAAACATTTATCTAGGTCCCATGGAAGTTTATTACAGCGCAGTTAGGTTGTCTGTGCTTCTGAAAATGCCTGAGGTTTGTCAATAACTATTTATAATAGTGTGTAACCTGTTTTAACTTTTTTTTCCTGGGTTTTCTGGAGCATGGTGTTTCCTTTTGTAAATTTTACAGGTATTAGGTACATTTTGTATCTGATGGAGCATCAACTATAATATCAACGCTTAACAAAATCTTTACCAGTTATATTCAACCCCCTTCATGTGGGCCAACAAACACCCCCTGGAAGACAACACCTTACAGGTATGACTAAGCCAGAGTGAATGTGAACTGGTTGGCATCATTATTATAATGGCTGTTCCTACCCTCCTCATGCCTAAGCTACCCATTTTCTTACCAGTTATGCATTTATTTGTAATTTTTACATGACAGTAATAGTTGGAAAACTCATGTGTTGCATTTTATAAGTATGGTCTAGCCACAACTGAAATTTGTGATGAAGAGTCAATTCAGTACAAACGAGCTTGGACTGTTGTTTACTGCATGCAACAGGGAGACATGAGGGGAGTACGCACAGTCTGACTTTAGACAGCACAGTTAGTTAGCTAGGCCAGTTGTCAGCAGAGAGAAATCATTCCCTTTATGAAGGGAAGGACCATGAAGCAGGATCCTGCCCAGGGTGCTCTGAACTGTCCTCTAGGGTAATGTATCTTTTTCTACCAATTAGAGAGGAACCCAGGGGTAAGTAACTAATAGCGTACTACCTCAGTACACCGCACAACAGGTTTAATTTTCAGTCAGATCTTTACAACAGGTTAGAGATGAAAAGCTATCCACAGCTGTGGCTTCCTAGAAGACATTTCCCTCTCTTCTTCTGCTTGACCCTGAAAATCATTTCCACTCTTGTAACACCTGATGTGTGCAGATTCCCCAGGACAGCTGAAGCTCAGACAATCAGTGTGCAAGCAGACTGTTTGTTTTGAATTAGAGAAAAACTTCCTTGAGTCATTTCTGATAAACCAAACAGACGACATTAAAGGAAACAATGAATAATCTGCTTTGGCTTAAAAAGGGTAATGAACAAGTGCCAAATAGATTTTCACTGATATTGCAAACTGATTTGAAACAGGCTGGCTGTACTCTGGCCTGTAGTGGTAGACTGGTGTTCACTGCTGTAAATTTAAATTATGGACCATCCCCTAATACCTAGAAGCGGCCCTTCATGGGAAAAATATCTATGCCAGCACGGACTGCTTTAATGAGAATCAATTCAGAGTGGCTTGTATGTGCAGGAGTGGTTTACACAACTCCTCCAAAGCTTTCTGCAGCTAGAGACTTCTGACCTGCCCTGTAAGGTGCTCACCCTAAGGTGCAAGCTCCACAATCCTTCAGTAGCGCCTTAGCCAACAGTCCTTCCTGTACACCTGGAAGGTGCTCTCCACCTGTGAGTGAAAGACAACTTACATCACCCAACATTTCACAGCCAGACAGACAAGTTCTCTGAATCAAGCACCTCTCGGCTCAGCTGGAGCTTGGAGATTCAGAGCAGCAGCACAACTTTTGAGTAGTCAAACCAAAAGTCAGGTGGTGTAAAGATCCCCCTACAATATTCTGCAGCTTAGATGATCCAACCCATGAGGAAGCAGGGGGATTTATAAAGGATTTTTTGACAGAGTTTTTATTTTAGTTTAAAACGAGCAAACAGAAGCAGGAGTCAGCAAACCATCTGGGGTAAAACAAGAATCTTCCCAAATATCGCATCCAGCTTGAAACGGACATCCCAATGTTTTTTTAAAGACTCAAAACCCCCTTTATCTTTATAGATAAAGGTATCAGTAAAGATGGAACTGAGTAAAAGTCGGAACGTAGCCACATTGTACTAACAGAAAAAAAATATTGCGATTAAAATCATGGACGCATCTACCACTGAAGTCCTGACATGGCTAGCTTGTCCCCTGTGCCTGTTTATTCCAAGACAGGGAAAATCCACTTCTGCATAAAGAGTCCCTTCACAGACATGATTTTGAAGATGGACCTTTTGATTTAAGGAAAGTAGAAACAGAAATCTAATACATATTTATAGTTTCTCTCTCCACAGTGCCACCTTAAGACCCTTTCTTTTGTTTCAGTATCATACACCTTGATGTGGGACCAGAACAGGAAGCTGAAATGCCAAATGACTGGAAGAAAGGCTATGCTTGTGGTACTCCTGACCACACCAAATGCAAAGAGTACAAAGAGCTCATTCTCTCAAGCCTCTCAAACCCATTTCCACCCCGAAGGGCTATAAGAAAAGCCTCAGATAAACATCCAGATCTTTGATTGTTTATTCAAACTGAACACTTCACAGGTTTTTGGAGACTAGCCCATCACTTAAAGGAATAAGAAAAACTTTCCATACCAGGAATCGGAGAGCTTTTGTCTCCTTCAGGGCCGTGATCAAGTAGCTTTTTTTTCCTCTCTTATTTTCAGAATTCATCCAGCAGACAGAAAAGCAGACAAGTACATTGTTTGATTCAGGTGACTTTTCCTTTTAGAATTTACACAGATGAACATAAACAAAACCAAACAATTTATAAGCGCAGCCCAAACAAATCACACAAAGAGCCTAACACTATAGGTCAAATTCCATTCCTGCAACAATTTTACCCAAAACAGATGTATAACCAACCTTACAAAAACATGAGAGTCCATATTTTGGCTGCTGGTTAAGAACCTCCTGTGCAGTCTATTCCTGTCAAAGGCAGAAGTAAGATACTTCAGACAAAAAAAAAAAAAAAAGTGAGATTCAGAAGCATACGTGCAAAACTTATTAACTGACTCTGATTCTCTAAGTACATGTGGACAGTGAAGGCTATTCATTTTAAGGATATCCAGCATTTAGAAGTAATTTATTTTTCCTTGAGCACCCCTCCCCGTCCCTAATAGCCTTTTTCATTTTAAATGGAGAATGCTGCTAAGATTCAAGCCCAGGATTATTTTTCCACAATCCACTAGACTTTCTGGGCTACTCTCAATGACTCCCAGATCATACATGTGACTCTGAATCTAGCCAAAGACATTTTTTAATTCTGATTCCTGCAATAGCTGCTCAATGGAAACCTGACATTTCAAAAACTATAAGCTGGGAAGACCTATAAAAGATTCAATAAGAAAAAAAAAAAGAGAGAGTGAGAAACAGTTTATTATGGATCTGTATGCAAAGCACTACAGGATAAATCTTGGCCCACCCTACCCTCATCACGAGCTCACTGACAGGCGAGCTTCACTGACAGGCTTCACAAAAAACAAATCCACAATACCAACATGGCAGAGAGAATTCTCCTTCAAGGGGCAAATTCTTTCTGGGCAGGGGCTGATGAAAGTGTCAAGAGGCCCAACAAACACAGTTTTGCGCTGTGAGCAGTTTTGGTATATGAACCTGGGCTGGGCCAGAGGAAAGGTCTAGATGATCTCTGAAGGTCCATTCATGTTTTTATACCTCCACAAAGACAGCAATCAATTGGAGCTAGAGGGGGTGGAAAGTGTCACATGGATGCCTGTTAGCAAAGGTAAAAGGTTTGATCTCTCAGAAATATACAAGGAGAAAATCTTGTATCACAACTAATTAAATAAGACCTACGTTTTATCCCAAGATTGGATAATCTGGAGATAAGAGCTAGTGTGGCTTTTAGGCAAACCAAGTTGAAAGGCAGCTGTCCCAGCTCAATACGTATTGAACTAGAGAATAAAGATCACTGAAGCATGAAAGGCATAGCGTAAGAGTAGCTATGAATCTAATTACTTGAGTATTGGATGAAAATACACCCCACCCAAATTATAAGCAATGGCATTTTTAAGTAAACTAACATATAAAATGTCAATATATGATAATCAAAAATATGTAGCATAGCTCTTGGATTTTGTAGGATCAATATATCTCCTTCTTCTAGTGGTGTTGTAAATTGCTTCCTTTGTATGGGTCTCTATGTCATCCTTTAACAACGTTCACCCAGCCCCCTACTAAAAAGAAATCTGAATTGACTGGTGTTCATGATTCACTATGCCAAAGTGGCATTCAGTACTGCCCTGTTGTCCCGGGGTGTGGATCTTGCTGCAAATCCAAATGCCCGCTGGCATCCCATGACACGGGGCTCTTGGCTTCTTCTGGGAGGGTGGGAAGGAAGATCTTGCATCCCTGTCCATCGTTACTGCTGACAATGTAATTTAGGTTAAAGCCAAGCTTTCAGTAGTTAAAAAAAAAAAATGTTTCTCCTGTTCTGATTTTGTT
This sequence comes from Aptenodytes patagonicus, assembly GCF_965638725.1. Lineage (NCBI taxonomy): Eukaryota > Metazoa > Chordata > Aves > Sphenisciformes > Spheniscidae > Aptenodytes > Aptenodytes patagonicus. Next base: position 98,184,610 of record NC_134950.1, on the reverse strand, counting down.
TAAGGCATGTTACACACACAGCATCTCTACAGCCAGACAGCATAATCGTACGGTTGAGACAAACAACCCTTTCCTCCAGTGCCTGGGTTGTCATTTCAGACTTCCTTCCTTTCCCTCCTCTTGATTTTATTTTATTTTAATTTATTTATGAGTGGAAGAGCGAGGAAGTAAGGGGAGGGTTTAGCCTGGATTGGTCTGAATCTGCAAGGGTCAGAGGTTTCAGATCTTCTAATTGATTTACGTATGCTGAGTTTCACAAGGGAAAAAATGTTTCATGCTTTCTCCAAGTGGCACAAAAGCACAAGGCTGGTTCTCTCGAGTAACAAAGATTGTTTCTGAGCAGCTTTTCCCGAGGCACCGAGTGATGTAAAGGATGATTGGCAGATTGCGTGGCTCTGAATAAATGGCCAGCACACATATGTTCTTTTTCCTTTCCTTTTCCTTTTTTTTTTTCCTCTCCTCCGCGAGGGTTTCAGTCTTGATGCGGAGCGTGCACTTGCAGAGCAGCACCTGCGGTTTGCCGGATCTTTCCAGAGACCTGGCGGCCTGACAATCCCACGGCTAAGGGCTCGCTTAATAAATGCTTCCAAGTCAAAAAGCCATTTTTATTTGGCTCGTTTCGGGCGGAGCGGGGCCGAGGGCTCAATCCGCACGCTAACACTGCCACCTACCGGCTGCGGGGCGGCCGGCGGCTCCGCCGGGGAGCGGCACGGCGCCCGGCCGGCGCCGGCTGGCGGGGCGCGGGGGCCGGCCCGCTTCGGCCGGGGGAGGCGTGCTCCGCTCCTCTCCTATTAATAAGGGCTGATGGCTGCGTGCTTGATCAAAGCCAGGCTGAATACACTTGCTTTGCGACCTCATATGCAACTCATAAAGAACGAAATCGTGCTGTTTGACCTCATGTGAAAAAAAGGGGAAACAAAGTTACCATTGTTGTTTTGAAAGGAGTAAAGTCTCATAACAGTATCCAGAAAAGAGACGCCCATCTCCGCACAGCTGGCCGGGAGTTTTTGCTGGACGGTGTTCGTCATGGAAACTATAGCAAAAACTTGCTGACTGTATCTAATGGAGATAGCGTAGCACCCGGCCTTATATCTAGCCCTAATAAGCTCTGACAGTTCACATCGGGTTTGGTAAATAGATGGTTGCCAAAGAATCATTTCCAGTTATTGTCAAACATGGTTGGAGACTGTATTTACTTTTCAAAGACAATTATTGATCTGCTGTTGCACAGTAGCCATCCATTTCATTTATCCCCTATGCCCCTAAGAACAGTGTCACAAGTTCCCGGTTTAATGGAATTAGATCATTTGGGCAATCGCCAGTTCCACGTGAGTTACTTTAACTCATCTGCTGCCGCGTTGCCCTTCCCTCACCATGACTGACCGATACTCCTGCAAAACCTGCTTGATCCTAGCACTTTTCTGAAGTCAGTGGTGTGTTCTCAGACACCAGAAGTTCAGAGGTAAATGTACCTTAGCTCCTGATCTCAGAACAATAATACATGAACCAAGCCATGAGGCATAACAAAAAAGTCAGATTATCTTTCACCGCATCATTGCCACGATCATATTCAAGAGTTTTGCACGGAGCTGAAGAACCATAATTTAAAAGGAGCATTTGAATTAGCACTGAAGAAATAGCCATGACTTCTGAATAGAATTTGGTTTTAAACATGTTAACAGACCTTGCTTTTTGTGAGCATTTGAGTGAGGAAAGTTTCCTTCATGCAAGTGTTTACAGAAAACAAATTTGGGGCCCACTATTCTATTTGGCTGATCACAAAACAGAAATGTATTCCACAGTGAATTAAATTCTCTTTGTAAGGGAAAGGAAGCTTTAACATTATACCTTCCTTTTGGGTTGAATAATACCTTGTTTCTGGTCAAAAAACCCACAACAAACACACACACACACCCCCCCAAAAAAAAAAAAAAAAACAACCACACATCAAGTGATTCTGACAGGTCCAGTAGAATTTCAAGGCTCACAGAATATATAACTCATTAAATTTAAGCTGTCAGATAAAAAAACAGCAGCAATACCATGTAATTTAGGTGACCAGTCATGCAGCTTAAGTATCTCAGCATTTAATAAAATGACAACAGGGAAGAATCGGACAACGATTCACAGGCTAAAACATGTCCTATCTAGACTTTAAGTAGCACCAAAAAAAAAACCCCCCCAAAAAAAATATTTGCAAGGAAAACATTCTTCAACCAGCCTTAGCTATGATTTCTGTGGCTGTTCCAGGACAGGAAGCAATGCTAGTGGTTCTTCAACTAACTTGTATTAAGTTAAAACATCTCCGTCAGTAAAACACTCACTGACATCAGTCTATTGTCCTATTCACAGGGACACCGGAACTACCCAGGCACAAAACCAGATTGCCCTGTCCTTAGCAACTCCAGATTTCTTTACACTGTCCCCTGAACTCAGCACCTCCAGAACTGGAATCCGAGCATATTAAGTTAGAGGAATTTCAGCTCCAACCCAGTCTGGAAATCCCTATGTTATTCTACTAGACTCGCTACAGTGGTCCACCTAGCCTGGTTTTATCCTATTTCTGAGTGAGGTCAGCCCAGCAGCTCAATAAGATATAAAAAAAAGTCAGTAATTTCTTACTTGTCCTGCTTGCTGAGTGGTGGTGTATTTATCCAGGGTGGTCCTCTCTGCATCCTCACAAGTTTTGGAACTCCGGTACGGTCACACCAAAGTAGCAGCCTTGGCCACAGCAGCTCCTACGGCTGGTCACGTGCAGACTAGAGGAGACATAGCTATTAAGGTAGCATTTACTGCCCTCACAGCCATTGCACATCCTCTAGAGCCAAGCAAGCAGACCAGGTGAAGTATCTCCTTACTGTGATCGTGTGAACTTATGTCCCTTCAAACTCACTAAAAAAATGCTAAAATGCAACTCAAAGTTATCACCATCACCATAAATGTCCAAACCTAAATTCTCACTTCAAAAATTACCACCGTGAGTTCCACTAGTTAAATCCCTAGGGGGTAATCAATATTTCTTACTAGCTTTTAACATGCTGCTTTTCAATTTCAGGGGCTATCGCCTGTGATTTGGAACCACTGATAGGAAAAGAAATAACTAGGGTAGAGAAGATAAGTAATTTCTTATATTTATAATAGCAATGTTCTGGGAGTTTCACCATCTTGAAAGTGAGTGGATGTGCAAACAGAATGTAATAAATACAGAGGTCTTTTGAACAGCACTATATAAGAAAGTCCCTAATAAATGGAAGGCAAATACTTTGCTCTCAGTCATGTGCATGTTCTGAATGTCAAATCAACTTTGGTTACACAATACTACAAATTATTCCTTTCTTGAGCTAGCTTAACAACAACAATAAAACTACATGGAAATTTTTTTCCCCCCTATGAGATTTTCACAAACTGTTTTTAGCATTGCAATTTTTTTTCTTTCCTACAAAACCGTCTAGAGTATTTGAAACCAAAAATTTCACTTCCATGCTACATGTTTAGGGGAAGAAAAGGTTAGCAACATTTTAAATTTACCAGAGCTATATTGCCCCTTCCAAGACTGTAATGTTTTGGAAAATGGACTATTTAGCAACTGATCTATATCCACTCTTAATTAAATTTTAAGTGAAAATGATCAGTGAACATTTTAATGAAAAAAGAATATGGGTCATTTTTGAAAGCCGGAGAACAAAAATAACTTTATCAAAAAAAAAAAAAAAAAGGAAACAATGAGTTTATCAACTAAATTTACCAATTAGGTTTTTTTCTTCTGACAGCTTCAGTAGAGGAAAAATTATACATCAGAAAATGTCAGTACTATTTTGCCAACTTTTAACTGGATACCCCTACATCCTGTTAATTTCCCTAATCATCTGAAATGACCCCATATTTCAGTTCATTGAACAAAACCTTTGTAGTTAAGGTTCCATAAAATGTTTGAGCAATATGCATTCCTATACTGTTCACTTAAAATTTCACCAAATTCTTCGCACTGCAGAAATCAGCAAACAAACATTTTTCAGTTGCAAAATACTAAAGCGTTACACGGGCAGCGCCAATTCCTGCATGGGAAACGGGGGTCCTCAGAAGTAGCCCTTAATCCTGGTAGACAACGGGCTCAAAATGATTGATATAAAGGGAACATTGCATGTCAGTTACTTTTCAAGGCCAAAACTTGCCATAACTTACCCAGACAACATCACTGCAATACATGCCTTATCAGTGGATGATGCAGTCTGTTTGGGGCAGAGCTCCTACTCTGGCTGCTCAGCACCACTGCAGGGGAAGGGAGGTCATCTTGAGATTTCTCTGTTCTTCAGCTTAGCTCCCCTGACTGCCAGAACTGCAGAGCTGAAGGAAACATAAATACGGGGCTTTCCAGTGTTACGACTCCGAGAAAAGGCTCCTGACTATTAGAAGAAAGGTGTTCACGCCATTTGCACTGCTACTTGTGTCAGAATGTAATTGGGCTCAGGTGTTTGTTTTGGTCACTATTAGGTCAAATTGGACCCCACATCAGAAATCTTTGATTGCTCTTTGTTGATCCTCCTATAAAAAGGGCATTGTAAAAATTTGCAGCAATTATTTTAGTCTCATCGCTATGAATTATTCTGTTTAATGGATTCGTAACAAAATTGGATATAGAAAATAATCCAAACCACAACTCATATCAAAAGCGATCAGTCAGGAAACAGGCAGACAGTGTATACTGCCTCACTAAACCTGACATTTCTTTGCTAAGAGATACAGCACTATAAACTTCCCTACAATGTACTCCTGAGAGGCTGCTAACAGCAAGGTCTGCTTGAAATTATTCTCCAGTATGAAAATTTAAAGGGGTATGATTTTATCCACACTGTTGTTTTTAGTAGTAGATCAAAAAATCAAGCCCATAGCTTGTAGAAATACAGTTAATAGAAAAAAAAAGAAGAGTTTCATGATCTTGGAAGCACAATATTTCTCCAGACGTAATTAGACACCCAATTCACAGTACGCAGACACTAACAACATTCACAGATATATGAAAGCACCCCTTGGAAATCAACAATATTTTGGCTTACGCACAAAATAAAAAGTCAGGCCTCTAAATAGTTGTAACCAATCTGATTTACTCATTTACGCTAGTGAAAGATCTTGAATCAATACAGTTATCTGTACTTCCAAATCTTACAATGTTATCTGGAGCATCACAAGACCAGGTACTTTTTTTAGAGATTTCTTAGAGATTCAACCCTGAAGTCATGAATGCATCAGACTTAATTATTTTAAAAGATAGTTAAAATATTGATAACCCCTTGGTTGCAGAGGATAGACCAAAACCATGAACTCTGAAGACTGCCCCAAAAGCTAGAGGGAAATTAAAGTAATTGATTTTAATCACAAATTTATAATTGTTACTGTTACGTATAGACTGTGGCTGCTGGTCCAATTGGGCTACCACATACCTAAGTGAGAAGGCATCCTCTCCCTCCCTAATGAAGTACGATGCCCTGTGGCTGTCCCTAAACTGCAGATCCTCTGCCTTTGTTCCCCATGGCCTGGTTCCCAGGTATGCATCCTTGGTGTACTCTAACTGGACCTCAAGTGTGAGACATCCTTGCATGGATTTCCTTTAGAAGATAACCCAAGTGGTAGCTGAAGACAGACCGTTGCAAGCTGTGATGAATCTGCTGGTCTGCATAATCAAGAAATCAAGATTGAAGCCACACCACCAACTGTCTCTGCGGCAAAGTTTAGACAACTTTTTCTGTAAGTAACTGAGTAAAACTAATGGGGCTTGGATTCCTATGAACTTGTACTTGTGCTTGGATTCTCTAATGTCTAATGAAACCCAAAAGAACTCTGTAGTGCATTCATGATGACTCTCTCTTGCGCAGACTCCCAAAAGTCTAATGCATGAGCTCAGCTTGCAGCCACTTTGTCAGCATAGCTACTAGTAACAACTGTCTCCCCTTCCATACTTTTCTGAAGCTTATGGACACTTCATTCCTTCAGAATTGCTACTCCTCTGACAAATTTGGCTGAAGTTTTCCAAGAGTTTGGACTTCATGAAGATGTCCAGAAAGACAGATAAACATGGTCAGAGACAGACACCCTGACTGCATTAGCCTCTTCCCTAGGAAAGCAAGCTAAAAGAGATAACATTTGCAGAACTATGTCCTGAACTTGTTTCTGTCAAGTGGGTAGCTCTTGGTTTTAACACAAAACACCAAGTGAATTACATCTACTTTGATAAAACACACCTTATTTTGAAATGTGCGTCTGAGCACTGCAGTGCTTCTGAGCTCAGTTTTTAAGACACTGACAAGAATGTACTGTATTTTTCTCCAATTTATTTCAATTACACTTTTATAATGGCAGAATAATGGCAAGATTAGTCTATTTTATCATGATTAAAACTTGATTAACATATTAAATAACCATTGTACACTAATTAACTCTGTTAAATGCAATGTCCAATACATTGTTCTACTTCTGTAGACTTCTAATGAAAAAGCTACTATCATGAGTATGGTTACTTCTTAAACTGTGCTTCTAGGATCTAACACAGAGTTTCACTATGGACTGAATATCTAAAGGTATGATTTTGATGGGCTATTTGGGAAGACTATTTTGAAAGAAATTTGCAGATAAGTTACAATATAAACAGAAAAAAATAGATGATTTAGGAGAGAAATTCCAAATATGCCCTATGCAATCTGAACACTGTGAGGATACAAAACATATCTATATTGTTTAGTAAGAACAGTGTGAAGATGAATTTTAGGTAACTTTCCAGTTCAATTATGTAAAGTGGCATTGCAGTGTTTTACAGGATGCACAGACGAAAAGCTATTAATAGCAATTTGTCACTATTTCACAACTATGGACAACTCTAGGCAAGGCTTTTAACCAGTGGTTAAAAATTCTGTTGTGTCTACATCTTGCAGTGACTTTTCATTCCACTGGAAACATTTTAAACATCTAGTTTCCTCTACCACGAGCGCTCACAGGAACTCAGACATCTGTAGCCCGATTTTCCTGTGTTGCAAACATCCTCTCAAAATACAAAATGGGAGCAGCAGCCACTGTAAGCCAACCCATTTATGCCAGGTTTTCAGCCAACTCTTAAATACAGCTGGGGGGTTTTGTGCACAAAAACATATGGACAGAACTGAAATGATTAAAAAAATGGATTTTTAAAATCTGCCTATCCATTTCATGTGACGTTTCAAACGTGCAATGGGTGATGATACAAAGTGCTCAAACCCAGACCCATCTTGTCTAACTTGGGGCACTTAGCTGAGCCACCTCCACTTTCTCAAAGGTCACTGAAGGGACTCATGCACCTCCACACGCCAATTTAGAGACTACGTATAAAATACACAATTGTACTTCAAGAGGTATGAATGCACAGTTGGGATTTGCCTGTTTCTTCCCCACCCGAGTAGCATGTCTTTTCCTGCTTCTCTTGGTTCAAATTCTACAACCTGACAAAAACATTGCAAGAAGGCAAGTAAACTTCAGCTTGGTGTTATATAGCACCTTTCCAGATCATTTCATCCACACAAGAGAGACTTGATGAAGAGCAGAAGTAAACAGTATGTCAAGAAGCTGCAAGCTCCTGGCCCTGAGGCACAAAGGGCCAGGAGCTGAGGGTGATAACATAGCTAGCAGGGCAGGGCTTCACCGGACAGGTGACATGTCCCATTGTCTTCAAGCAAGGCAAGCAGGGCAGGCCCAGGGTTGGTGACCAGGTTCAACGAAGAGATCATCAGGCAAGTTTGAGGCAATGAGGCAGGTCCAAGGTCAAGCCAGGAAGTCAATCCACAGGTCAGGATCGGGTCCAGTGGCAGTAGCCGGGGCTAGACACAGCCCAGTAGTCACTGGGAAGGTCCATGGTGACCAGGCAGGCCCAAGGTCAAGCCAAGAAGTCAGTCCATGGGTCATGGTCCAGATTAATGGGGCCCTTGGCCAGGGACAGGCATAGCTGTAGCTGAGCTGAGGACAGGCATACCTACAACATAGCTCAGGCAGAAACTGAAGATCCAGAGCTAAGTTTAAATAGACCTCCAGAGCCCACGGGTAGAGGGTATGGCTTGAAACCCCAGATGAGGTTGGTCAGGGCTATTAAGACTTACTAGTGCACTACGGGCCTTGACACAGTACAAATGGGTCCTAGGCTATTTCTTTTGCAAAAGGACAGCATGTCAGGCTTTTAAAGAAACACTTAAATGAATGAAGGGTGCTCCCAGGCTGAAAAACTTGCACACAGAGCAGCACATCTCAAATACTCTTCTTATTCATTTGGCCTCGCCACAATGACAGTATTTCACATGACGGTAGAACAGCATCTCTGCCTCTCCCTGGATACCACGCACCAGACATTGATGATCGGACATCTGCGAGTCACCTTCACTGGCTGCCCAGAGTCCCGTGTGCAAGAAACACGGAGGTGCCACACAGCAGCTAGTTTGCACATGCCTTATAGCAGAGACTTGCCCTCAAGAACACTCCGGCATCCCAAGATTCCCAACCAGCACCAGCACAGCTCCTCCTCTGTCATATCACCTGGGTATGTCCAAGGGGAGGGTCTCCCTCTTGGCACACCATCATGCATGTCTGTGCTCACTGTGTGATCAGATGCCTGCCCCCCTTTCCTCCCTTCATGTGATCCAAGACAGGCCATAGCACGCATTGGGACTCCAGGATGCTGAGAGGTCTGCCTGTGTGGGATGCAATTATGCTGAATATTTTCATACAGCTCGACAGAAATGTAAATGTCAGCAACAAGTATCTTTGTCAGCTTTCCAAAGAATGAACAATACACTCATTCATGGACAAAAGGGATTGATTCTGAACACGATCTCTGCCTTCAGGCTTTAGGACAATGCCTTTTTAGTGGTCTCCATACAACCTTTGGTTGAAATTATGTTACTAATTGCAGAATTTTTTAGTTAGAGCACCAAATGGTAACCTTAATGCACAGGATGTACAGTCATTGGCTTTTACTTTGAATTTCTTTTATTGCATGGAGTAAAAGAATCAGCAAGAAGAGGAATTGGTTACTACAAAAGCACGATAACTACTTCAATCCCTAGGTATAAACATACAGTAATTAATTAATGTAGCTCACATACATCAAGGAAAAGATACAGTATATATGATGAAGTCAGCATAATTCTTTTTTATAGTTTTATGAATGATCTAATGTTGTAACTCTCTCAAGTTACTCCAAATTTACAGCAATACATAAGCAGAGAGTAGAATCAGAACCTAAATGAAAGGGCTAGTCCACATTAATGAAAAAAAGGCAATGGTTTCTGGTGAAGTTAAGAGACACTGATATTCATTGTGGAACAAAAATGCATCATGGGTTTCCACAGTCACAGCCTGAATCAGAAAAGCAAACCTATTCGGCAAGGGCCCTTAAAAATTAATTATGTATTCATGCCCATATAACTTCAGCACGTTTACAACTAACCATTAGCTTGAATGCATTTGGGAATAAGAAACAAATTCTGCTGAATTTAGGAATAAGTTAAAATGGTCACAAACACTTTTTAGCTTTTAATACTTTTTTAATGAAAAGCTTTATCATAAAGGGCATTTCAGGAATAATTAACTTTACTACTACTAGGGAAGTACTTTCAGACCTTCTGATGAACCATGTCATGTGTTACTATTCCTTGCCATCCTTTGCATTTCCAGTACACAATTCTTGGTTATGGCTTCATCAGAATGTTTGTACATATATATATGCACATTATATGAATAAATTTATTGTTGTCTGCAGCTGTAAAAGGTAAACTTCAAGAAAATTCAGTTCAGCTCAGAAGTCTGAATGCATATCCTCAGTGTCTGAGCTCCAAAAGTGGAATCAACACCTATAAACATCAGTCTCCTTTCAAGGCCTCAGAATTTCCTCTATCTAAAACAGGACTAAATAGTCTGTCTTTTTCTCTTCTTTGTGTGGTGGTTTTTTTTTTTTATGCTTCAACTTACAATCTGGAGAATAGAAATACAAAAGAAGACATATCAAACTGAATTTAGAAAGAAGCAGAAGTTGTTCATGAGAATTTTGAGTCCACAAACCCGCCAAGTTTGATAACAGCTTATGCTTCATGTGAAACTGTGCGTTCACCAGCTAGCCCCCCTATCCATATTGCAAGTCCATGGAAATAAGTTATTTGATTCCTTGGAAACAATTAAAACTGAATCAATTTCTAGTTATCTTTGGTCATGTTCCTTAAATTTAAAGAAACAAAAAAAATTATTATTCCATAACTGGGTTTTCAGTTGAAGAAAGGATCATGCATTTATGATTTTGAACATTGCTTATACTTTATATTCTTATCTGAAGACTTCCCCCGATGTTCTGTGTGTAGTTGTGTGGCACTGATTTCAGAATAAGCTTCTAAGTCAAGGTGTGATCAGTTATATAGACAGGCTCACTGCACTTTCTTATATCTGAAATATCCTTGGAGGCTTTTACCATTTCTCAATGTCATAGATGTTATTCTTTATGGAGTTGAAATCCAAAATTACTGAACATAGAGTATCTCACTTACTTCAAGTACAGTACACAATAATCACAAGAAGAATACTATAATCCAAAATACAAGATGCATATGGAGACTAGTCCACAGGCTACCAAGGTCAAGGCCCATCATGAAGTTATATTATTCCAAGATTGCGAGTTCATTCATTTGCTATGACTTTCCTCTCAAAGTTCCTTCTTGGAAAGAAAAAAAAAAATCTATTCCATAATAACAGTAAAAATAGTTTTAAATCACAAACATATTCCATCTTAATGTGTTGTATTGAAATTTCTTTAAATTATTTTACAAGTCATAATAGCGCAAAAATCAATAAAAGAAAACTATAGATAATGAGGACAAATCAAAGTCTTAACATCTCTAAAAGCAATCCAAAATGAAATCTTGATGCTTCAAATAAATACCAAATGGAGGAATTAGGACCTGCTTAGGCTGGAAGAACAAATGTTGACTAAAATGTTGATAGGTATTTTAATGCGTAACTTGTAAACTCATACCTCCCAAACACTCATGAAAACATCCCTGTAGTCCAAACTGACTCAAAATTCTGTGACTCAAAGCATTTCTGCAGCAATAAGGTTAAATTATTAACATGAACTGAGTTGCAAAACACAGCCACCTGTGCAGATTGACCCTAATCACATTGCTTTTGTACTGGAACTAGATCAGACCTTGCTCACACCACCACAGACAATAACCGAAAATAAAATGGTTTAAAAAAAGCCTTTGTACATCACCTAGCACAAAAATGCTAGATTATTATAAGGCCTGGAGACCTTTGAATGAAGTGATATAACAGTAAGTACTTAGCACACACTGCATACACTCTATACCAGAACCATTTCTTACAGTTAGCAACAACCTTTGGTAAAAGACATCAGTGTACTCTCAGGGAATTTGGACAGTTTTCTAATTAATTTCTGAACATTTGTAGCACAAACCAAACATCAGCAAATTATGCTTAGAGTATTTGGAACACTTCCAACCTCATTTTCTTCTCCGCTCCCTCTTCTTTTACTAGAAGAGGCAGATAAGGTTAAAATCTCACAACAAAAATATTTCTTTAAAGAACACTCACAGCAATTGCCATTTTTATAAACCTTATTCTTTCATGCCTAGGGTTTGTCCTCAGCTGATCTTGTTTCAGGTCAAGAAGTGAGCTGATAAATGCAAGAAGCAGATATTCTAGACTTCCTTCCTAAGTATGGTTGAATACAGCTCACTTTAATGCTAAAGTCTCCCAAGAGCACTTATGAGATAGGGACACAGGAACACTTAAAGAAATTATTCATACACTTGTTTACTTTAGTATTTACAGCATTACCCTTAAAATGAGCACATAAAATCCATGGTACCTATAAAATTTTACATTGAAAGCAAACCAATCAAATAAATAATGCAGGGCTATTTCAGAATATCTACTCACACTGAGTCACAATCCTACTTAGGTCTGTCAGGTTTAATTCAGGACTTAGGTCAAAGGTCTGGGTAAGAGTCTTATTCAAAGTCCACATTGTGCAGCTCACAACATGGAGGCAAGACATCTCCTTGCAGAGCTGCAGGGAGTAAGGCCAGAGTTGTCCTGGTATGGGTCCCAAACACGACAGTTTTCTCAAATGACCCATACTATTTGCATATTTGAGAGCTAAGGGCCAGTGCCAGGCCCCTTCTGAAAAATAACCTCATCTAATCATCAGGTAATAGAATTAAGAAAAACACCACCAAGACAAACCCTTCTTCCAGAACTGGTTGTGGTGGCTTCCTTCACAAAACTCAGAGGTGGTCTGCACTGACATCCACAAAAATATCAAGTGATGCAGTACAAAGCAGAGACTGAGATTGTCAAATCAAACAACAAGATCCATCTACCACAATATCACTAATTTGAATTCCACTTCTATGTTAAAAGTTATCTTTACTATAGTCTAATGCTGTCTTCATAATACACCTCCTACACAGCAAGCAACCTCTTTCACTAGCTCAGTTACCAGTCTCAGCATATAGACCCTGTAAAAGTCATTACGGTAATGTAATTTCTAGTACTTGCGTTTTCACTATAGCAAAATCTCACAGGGATCAGACCCACTTATGGTCTTAACTAAAACTAGCCATCTGACTTAATTAACATTTAGAATTCATCAAACCTTGCAGGGCTCATACTGGGCTCTGGGGCAGCTTGGCGGTGCTCACATTGGGCTCCTGCTGGGTCTATGTATCCGGTAGCAGCGTTACTCCACCAGATGACACACTTGGTGTGAAAGCAAAGGAAGAATGAAACTAAAAAAATCAGTTTCGCAATATCTCCACATCATGCAACAAACCACACAGCACAGGGAGTACAAGGAGGACAGGAGGCAGAAATCCTGGGAGCAGCAGGAGCCAGCAGAAATGTACATTGCTCTTGTAAGTTTGCTCCATAAATTCTAACCCAACAATAGTCGTGTCTTTGTTAAATACCTTCCTGCGTAATACAAGTAAGTGCTGAATGTATCTTTCTTTCTCTCTCTAGAGGGAGAGAATTATTGTACATTCTGAGAGAATTAAATACACATTAAAATTAAGAATAATATTAATAGCAGCATAAAGCTTTTTTTCTCTGAAGGTACCACAGATCATGGAAAAGTTTTCCATAATTAGGAGGGGTGTCAATAGGAAACCAGAGAGATTTGGGCCATCCAAAGTATCTAGACTTTTCAGGACCTAAGTCCTATGCTCAGGAATGGAGCATAGAATGCTCCGATGGACAGATGGCTGCTGCTCATGGTGTTGGCCGCTTCAGCTGGGTCTGGGACAGACCTATGCAACTATACCCTCACTTTTTTTTTCCCATGACCTTTTTATAGCATATAGTCTTCACACAAGCCTGCTTTGCACTTCTTCCTTTGTACCTGAGTGGCACCCAAGTAGTACTCAAGTAACCACCAGAGGTACAGTATCCTTTTGATGAACTTAATGTGTGATGGCTTGATTAATTAGACTTTATGAAGTGTTTTATTTTTCTGCACTATGCGAAAATGCAGTTGAATGTATAAACCCTGTCCATTAAGCACTAACATGAGATTAAAGACATCCAAGATATTTAAACACAGCGATACTGAAAAAAGGAAAGCGTCAGTTGTATAAATATACTTTTCCAATATGCAAAGTGCAATATAAAAGCAAACTTCAAACATTCAGCATGAATTTCCCCCACAATTTGAAATCTTACCTTCCTAAAGCTTCAAGAATTATCTTGCACTTTGAGGTTCTCCGTTCTTCAGGGAGTTCAGGTAATTTCTTTATATTCTTTTTTTGTTTTATAAAGACAAGGACCATAAGTCCTACATTTTGTCATATTTGAAGACTCTAGTATTGTCAAGACACAAAGCCTGTACATTCTTTTTACTGTATACCAGTTGCTGCAGGCACTGAGAAGGGGAGATGCAAGTGCATGAGAAAGGCAAAAATACTGAATTTTGGCACAGGTCTTTCCTCAGAGAATATTAATTTCCTACGGGACAAGCAACGCATTTGGTGGCAGTGGAAATCTGACAACTCTATCTATCAATCCAACCAAGTTTATCGTGAGGTTTAAGTATTTCTTAACTGTCAAACTAAAACACGAACCTAGAAATAATAAACTACATTCTGAAATATCTGCCGGAAAACACACAGGGGAAAAAAAAGGATACAAAAGATGACTTCCAAACCATAAATAATATTTTTGCAGTCATGCTTGCATCCTTATTCCTGAAACCAATTTAGAAAACAATTGGACAGGGCACCCTGGGAATAAAGAATCATTTGCCATTAGACTTTAATGTGTGATTACTCAGTAATGTAATTGAAAGCATGACTGCAGCACATTGCCAGCTTTCTATTGCCAGGAGATTACATCATAAATGATACTGAGTAGTTCAAATCATTTTTTTATTCCATATTTGTTGTGACAAGAAGTTTTACTTAATATTTGAATTTGTTTTTCTTTCTCAAATACTGCAGGATCAAGGGTTTGCAGGAAGGAGGGGTGGGGGAGATAGCTCTCAGTATGTCATTTTTTCTCATGTTAATCATGAAATTACTAATTGCCATGATTGCGTTGGGAGATTTGTGGTAGAGGCCGGTGATGCCTGAATGTGGGCATATATAACTGACACAATGATGCACTTAGGGCTCTATTTGTGGCTCTGATACTATGAATCAGAGTAAAATCTGAGAGCTAAATGTGCAGCCTATGTCTGTCGGAGCAACTCCCTAGAGATATGTTGAGCTATACCGATTTTAATTTCTTGAAGACCTGACCCAAACCACAGGTACTCCACGAAGCCTCATGGTGTTTAAAGGCTAGATCCTCAACCAAGGTAGCCAGGTAAGGCTGGGTGGGCTTTTGGAGGAGTCACGCCTATTTACACCTGCTGAGAAACTAGACCACCACACAAAGAAGGCTGCACTGACAGTAGAGCTGCAGAAACTCAGGGCTCCCCTTTGCATGGAGAAGTATTGACACAGCAGAGTGTTTCCCTCACTTGTCTTCACAGTCTTTGCTTCCAAGCATCCTGTGACTTCAACAACAGACACACCAAAAATTCAGAAGTCTTTACTGATAAGGGGATCTTGTCCCCCCAGATCACCTGATATGACTAAGACACCATGTCTATGCAAGTCCTTCCTTCTCCCAGTCCATCTGGTTTGCACAAATTACTGTCAACAGAAAACAATGAAGGGTTCAAGGTTTTTGGCCCACTGGGATTTTTGCCCGTGTAGACTGGGGGACAAAACATGCCCTGCTGATCCTTATTCAAAGAACCTATGTCACCCCATCCACTGGAGCCACGCTCCCAAGAAACCTGCCTGGCCCAGAAGTCCCCCTATGCATACACCATACACAAACACTATCAGGCAAATTCAGTAGAGCTATGCTGCCGCAGAGCTATCATCAGATGCTGTATCATGCATATTTGATTGTTTGATGCCTTCAGATCCCCTAAAATATGCATTTCAAATTTTAAGGCCTGAGGTTCCTGGGATTTAAAAACCATTCTGACCAGAGAATACAAGAGGAAACTGTGAGGAATTGAAATTCACAGTGATTTCCTCTCCCTTGCAGCCCATTCTCGCACATTTTTCATCAACAAGCAGGGAACAGAGCCTGAGTAAGGATTCTGGCATTTGGCTCACAGACTTTGTTTTGTCTTTATCCTATTTTACTGAATGTCAGATGACCACAGAGGCAATACAGAACTCCAAGAACAACGGATGTTTCAAAATGGGATTTATTGTTCGCAGGCAACTGTCTCTCTCTTCTGTCACACCACTAGTACCAAAGCCAGGAAGGAGAGAATACAACAATAACTGCAAGGTGGCAAGGAGTCTTCCCTTCAGAGGCTAATTCTGGGCTAACTTTCCGTCCAGTAGAAAACATGACTGCATCTTGAGAGGCCCCCTTCAACTACAACACGCAATTCATTTTTCAAGAGAAACTTTTTATTACAAGACTTCTTATAAAACTTATTTGCTTCCCAGCTGCTTTTATGTAGTTTCTTAAACTATTTTCACAGTATTGAATGATTGGAACAAACCAGATTACTTCCTTCTAATTTGTCCTGGTGACCTACTGTATACGTTAATAAAGGGATATTTTTTCTGCCTGTAGCTCTGTTTTCACTGTAGAAAGCTATGCCAGTTGCATTAAAATACTTTTAACCTATTCAGTTCATGATAGTGGAAGTACCAGAGCCTTCTGGGCTTTGTAATATAATAGCACCCCTTTATCACATTGAATGGTTTATTGGAACCAGCTTGTACAGATGATTTAGTTTACCATAGTGAGGCCACTACTGCAGGGCTCCAATCTCTGTTTGGGGACTCTTCTGTAATTTTCAATGTTCCCAGTTTGGCCTGCGAGTGGGTTTGTTTTTCAGGGTGTTTGCTGGTTGTGGTTTTGTTGGTTTTGTTTTTTGTGTTTTCAGTGGTTTTTTGCTTTGCTTCCTTTTAACTACATTATTTTTTCATATAACTTAAGTTATTATTTGCATTCTTTGCCCTCTTGATACATTCTTAAGATGAGAGCTGGTCCAGATAACATGCATTTTGTGAACAGGTGATGTCCACTCATTTTCATCAAAAATGGGAATCGGTTTTGTCCAACACGAGTCTCAAACATTTGGCAACTCTATTGCATGTAGAAATACTAATATGAAAAATCTTACTAGGACAAGTATCCTTATCATTCCATAGAAAAGGACAGCCATGTCAGAGTTCTGAGACCGCGCACGGACTGTGTCAGCTAATGAACATGGCAACTTTATGTAGCAGTTAGCATGACTTAGGCGCAGCTAGCATGGCTCTTAGCATAAGTCTGTGAATTTTAACCTACTTTTTTTGCTGTAAAAGAAGTAGATAAATATGACCCCCCACCTGTCCCAAACCACCAAACAGTTTTAGTGTGCTCAAGGAAAAAGATAGCCAAACTATGCAAACAGCCTGTTGATCATCAAGAAGTGCAAGAGTGTCCAGAAGTGTCTGGAACAAGCAGACTGTGAGCACCATCAATGGCGACAGTAACTCAGAAAATGAGAGCACAGTTTATGCAGACCACTGGTATTCTCTACCCAGTCCTCTAACTAAGGACACCCAAGAGTACCACTGTAACCCAAAGTTCCCCAGTACTCCCCAGAATACCTCTGGGAAGGGAACCCTACAGCCTTGCACCAGGACTATCCCCCCAGCCTCTGGGGAGGGAGGAGAACCCAGGAGCCCCCATAGCCCCGCAGGAGGACTACACATAGCACTGCTGAAACCGCTACACTCAACTGCCCAACCTTGCCCCCAGGCCACGGCCTCTCTCCCTCAGGACAGGGAGGTCCTGTAAAGAGCCTCTATGCTGACACACCCTGTTTCTCTCCTGGACTACGGCATCTCTCCCCCAAAAAACCCAGGAAAGTTCTGTAAACTGTAAAATTGCATGCACCTGTGATCAAAGTGTCTTGGTATCCAAATCCACTTAGCCTCTACACTGTCATTTAGTCTTAAACCATGACACTTTGGCAGAAGAGAGCACTCCTTCCAGGTCATTTAACGGAATCTCTGCACACAATAATCTGTTGCTGATCTCATAATATGATTCCGTGTCTGAGTATATTAACAATCACATAGATGAAAAGACTCTCAGCTTACAGAGGAGTATTCAAAAACATCTCAACTTTCTACATTTATGATTACTCTTACATGCAAAAACATTTTAATTGCATTACAAATCAAGATTTACCCTGAATATATAAAAGAACATCCAATCAGTCTCTGTGTTACTTTGAAAGTTTTTCTTAAGTGGAAGACTTCACAAATTTTAGCATAAGATTTGCACTGGTACTAAAGAGATATTGGCTCCGCATTTCCTCTCACCCCAACAAAGTGCCGCTGCCTCCTTTACCTTGAGCTGTCCAGCAGATGGGATTTGGCTCACAGTTTCATTTGGTTTTGAAGATTTCCTAAAAGCACTCATCTAGTGCACTCCTCCACCTCTTGAATAATTTTGATGAGGGACAGGCACAAGATAGGGAATTTTGCATCCTTTATCTAAAGAAATCCCCTGAAAAGAGTGAAAAAAACAAGACAATTTTGAGTCTGCTATTTTTTCCCCTCCAGAAGAAAAATTGACAGTAGAAAAGTCTCAGGCCAAACCTAAACGACTTGCTAAGCATCCCTGTAGCACTGCTTTACAAAAGAACGGGAGGATCAAGGAAATAAAGAAAAGGAGCAGAGACTAATTGGTTGTGACTTTCCAGAAGTGTGCTGACAGACAGAAGCAAACTCCTTCAACGAAAGCACAATGAAAGGACAAAAAGCAACAGTTACAAATAGCAACAAGGGAAATTCCAATTGGGCATAAGAAAAAAATTCCTCACAATAAGCGGGGGTAAGCACTGGAACAGCTGCCCAGAGAGGCAGACAACTTCCTGCCTTTGAGGATTTCCAGATCCTTGTGTAAGTGTCTGAACATCCTTATCCAACTTCTAACAGGGCAAGCTGAGCAACCTTGAGCAGGAAGCAAGACTAGATGCTTCTGCATCTAGATGCAATCTAAATTTTTCTATGATTTTTCTATTCCGTGTCTACACACTCTCAGGGGAAGGGTGATAGCAGGGGTACATGGTTACAGGGTCTACAGTCACTGGTACAAAGGTCACTGGGTACTGTCACCGGTACAGTGCACAAGCTCTGTAGAAGCTGATTGAAGAAAATCAGCCAAAAAGACAAACTGACAGACCTTCAAGAAAGTAAATTATTTCTCCTGTCTGGTGTACAGCAACTATGTCTTGATGCAGAACTATGAAAAACCTACATTGGCCTCGGACAGGATATTGCTCTGTAAATACCTTAGAAAACACAATCAAAGCAGCTACAGAGATGGATATTCAGTAAATCTAGAAGATGGAAAAAGAATCTGTGATATGCATACTAAACCATTTCAACAACTGTCCTTTCTTATGAAAATATTACCCTCACAGTATTGTCAAGGTCAACGAAGCTTGCAGTGTCTACTATACAAGTACCAGTTGTGAACATTAGATACCCAGAGCAGAGCTAATCTAATTTGAACTCATGCCATTTTCTTCCACTACTTGACTTCTCTGGATCAGAGGATGCGAATTGGCCTGGACTCTATCAAATCTGGGTAGTTTGTCTAATACAGACAAATTTCTTCTGGTGACATGCTGGTAATTGAGACCACCAAACACATTATTCTATTGAACTCCTGTCACATGTGAATCCAGGTTCACAGAATTACAAGGCAAAGACATGATTCCAGTTGACCACAGAGCCTCCAGTATGTAAATTAGATTTGGCTAGTTCCGCGCAACAGAGCTATCAAGTGAACTGGTGAAACATACCATAAGAAACCAGATACAACAGCCTGAAGTAAACTACAGTTAGTTTGTCAAACATTATAAATATGGTTATGTTGACTTAAAAAAAAATTATCCCTGCCAGTTAGTCCAATTTGGGGAATTACTTAGGAATGCTAGCTCATGGCTCAAAAAGTTTTGCCATAGTTGCAACACATGGAATGTATTAAGTGAATACTCCAAAATTCTTGTGGGATTCATTTTTTATTACAGGTCATGACAGGTTTTCTTATTTTCTCTCTTACAGCTTTTTGTCTTTTACTACCCTTATCACTGTACACCAAGTGCAGGCTCAGTCCTGGAGAACTCTAACCCCTCATTCTAACCCACAACCCATCAAACACCACAACCTTCCCCAGTTCAACATCTATAAACCCACCAAAACCGCAGCTATATTACTTTGTGCTGATTTCTTTCTCCCACAACTGAAGTGAATCAGTACTTAGCCATCTTAGGAACACCCTCCTGCTGCAAAGAAATCACCACCAATTAAGCACTTGCTGATTTGAATTATCTGGGCAGCTATAGAGAGGCAAAGTAATCTCCTACAGCGCTGACACAGATGTCATAGGCCAATATAGTTTATCTATATCCACCTAGCCCCATTGAACTCTACAGAAATTACTCTCACTGAAGAGAGATTCCCACAGTTTTAAGATACAGTCAAGATGCCCAGAATATTTTGGATTATCAAAGAGCCTTCTGGCACATTTAAAATAATAACAGCAACATTAGTTTCATCACCATCACTGAACTTGATAGTGGGAAATTACATCTAGAAGCTGGAATTCCTGTGCAGCATCACTGTATGCTCTTAAACCACTGCTAGTTTTTGCCCCAGAGACAGGATATACTTCAATGATGTGTGAAGTAATCTCTCTGTATACTTTGTGGTTAGGTTTACAATTCTCCTTGTCATTCTTCAAGATAAAATGGTACTAGCCAGAGGAAAGAGTTTATATTAGAGTAGGGTGGTTTGGTTGTTTTTTTTTTTTTTCATTTTTGTCTCTACCAGAATGAAGTCTTCCTACTCTAAAAAGCCTTCCATAGAGTTGGCTGTTTTGGATAAAATGTTCCTCGTTCTGGTATCCATCAGCACAGTTCTGTCAGTAGCATGTAGTCTCAGGTTTTACCCCAGTATCATAGAAACTTCTCTGAATAAGGTTATACTAGATAATGGTAGTTTCGTCTCTACACTTCCACTCCCAAAAATAAGAGGAGTCATCCCGGTAACTGTTCAACAGTGGAAAATTTCCTAAAACTGTAGCAGCAACACATTGATGGACACTGTAGAAATAAACTACCATCTATAATTTTTTTTTTTTCAAGTTCTTAGTTTTGTCACATGTGCTGTAATAAGGTACCCTAATGAGTTCTCTGGAGGCATATATCCTCTCAAGGAACATATGCTGAACAAACATCACCAAATAGGATTCCTTTAGTATGCTAGAAGACAGAGAAAACATGATTCCTCCATTCTCCACTACAATTCAGTGCCATTTGGTGGATATGGACCAGTCTACTCTGGTAGATTTTGGCTGTACTTGCTCCTGATACCTCCTCTACATAAAAAGCCAAAGCATGAATTTAAAACAAAGTAAATATATTGGTCTCACACCATATTCATCTAACATATTTACTCTGAGCACAACAAATACCACCTTTTATGGTTTGGTTTATGTTGCTGAGGAAGAGGTCTAAGCTTGGCCAAAATCCTATCACCTACATCTTTTTTCACTGGAATATTACCCATACAAGGCATTTGGTACATTCAGAGACCAGCACTTCTACAACTGGTAAAATATTTCTATACAGCCAACAACAACACATATTGCTGAACACGTGCCTAATGCTGTTAAATCTTTCAGTAAACTAACAAATAATACAGGTATGTTGAGTTCCTTCATCACATCAGTGTTAAGTGTTTGGTTAATCCAGATGAACTTCAAGAGTAAATTCTAAAACACCTTGGTAAACTCTAACTTTTAGCCAATAATTCTCTTCAGAGTACACCTGCCTGTGGGACTACATAGAGCCACACTATATGGAGGCTTTTTCCAGGGAACTTGGTAGCCCTCAAAAATTAGGATTAAGACTCCGTATTTGATCTGGAACGTCCACAAAACCAGTATTAAGAGTGGCTAATTCTTGGGGACGATCTCCTGTTGAGGAGGATAGATACCATTTTTTGGTCAGAGTATGTTTCCACAGTTCTACTGATGGCAATCATCCACACTGAAGTCATCAAATCACAAATCATCCCTAGCACTACATTGCACAAAATTGTGAGCAGTCATGATGCAGCAGAGGTGATATAATGCATTATCTATCTAAGCAACATTTTTCCAGCCGCTACTGACACTGGCTTTGTTAAAGCCATTCTCTCCTATGGATATTATTGCAAGAGTGGCAATCACAAAAGAGTTAACACTTGCCTAAAAATACCACAAGGTCACCAGTAGACACAATGCAAAAGTAATTCACAAAGCGTTAAATACTTTTACCCATCAAGAACTTGTACCCTTTTGCCGAGGGCCTTATTTGAAAAACATTTGGTGGTCATGACAGTAATGACTGTCCTTTTCTTTGCCTTTTTTAGCCTGGCTATACTGTAAATAACATTGGCTAAGTATCATAAAATGTCATTTTAACCATGGCCACTGAATATGAAGAGCTAAGTTTTGAAAGTGGCAGCTTTTTCATAATTTTTTTCTTATTGTACATATATGCGTATCAGCATTGTTACATCTCAGTTTCAGAAGCAAATACAATTAGGAATCCCCCTGGAAAGCTGCCTTTAGTTGTATCCTCACAATTTATGTCTTTGATATAGATTTTAGTGACAAGAACAGTGGTATTAATGTTACCATCTACAGCAGAGAATGAATAAACATGAAAGACTAAAAGGTTATATTTTAAATTATGAGAAACTGTTGAAGACTCACTCTTGTATGCCATAGTCAGCATCAAATTGAGCAACACTTCTCATTTCAGATACTTCCGTGCAACTAAAGGATGACGTTTCTAAATGGAGGAATAGAATCAGATGGTAATAGGCAAGTCTCTGAGGGGTTTTGGAAAGGCACTGAGCTGCTGGTAGGATAGGTTCAAATATGTACTTTTTAAAAATATAACAAAATCACATAAACCTAATTTCACTCTGCTGACAAGCTACAGCAGATAGCATAGTTTAGTCAAACTATCAATCCAAAGCTGTTAAGGTGGACACTGTCATGAGTAAAGTAGTTGAAAGAATGATTTAGGAGAGACTAGGATTTCAACTAGAATCTGATCAGAAGTTTTCCAGTACAAACTTTTTTTTTTTTTTTTAAACTTCTTTGCAAAATGTCAAATTGTGAAAACACAAGCTTGTTTGAAGGGAAGGGGAGGTTTTCAGGATATTTCCTTTCCAGACCTTTTTTTTTTTTCTTTTTTTCTTTTTAAATAAAGAGTTCTGTGAATTTTCCATTCACAGTGAGGGACTGAAAGAGGTGGAGCACTGGAGTGACCTGGGAACTTGGGAAAAGGGCACTACTTCAGGAGTGGAAATAAAGGACAGCCCTTCCTGTCCATCCTGGCCCAGGACCATTGGGCATCCTCTTCTTACCTTCCCTGCTGTCAAAAGTGCAGTGAGGGCAACAACAGGCTTGACACCGGTTTCAGTGTGCCAACCCACTGGCAGAAGAGAAAACTGGGTAAGCAAGAAAATAAATACTATAAAAAAACCAAGGAGTACCAACTGCCTCAAGGGGGAAAGAAAGGAAAATTAGGCTATTGGTTGTTGTTCTTGTTATGAACTGTTCCTGAAGATACTTCAGAAATGTGCTTAAGGGTGTGGCATAAAACCTTATTAGGCAAGGAAATGAATGCCATAATCCTCTGAACACCACTTCCTGGGGACAAACACTTAAAACCAAAACACATTTCCCCCATATCTGCTTCTTACCTGGCCTAACATACCAATAGCTAATGAGAAATTAAAGATCTATGCCTTTGGTTATTATTGCTAATTAAAGCACAAAGTAGACTATTTCCATCTTTATCCATGACTTGAATGAGAGTTCAGCCTAAACAGGAATTATCTGAGGATTGCAGGGTTTGTCCCACTATGTTACCTATAATTACTCTTAACCTACATAAATAAGATAACAGTATCCCCGAAGTAAATGAGATGTCAGCCTTCAGCTTGTTTCAACAGCCTGTTCAACCCATTGAAGGAACTGAAAATCTCCACTGACTTCAATGGACTTCAGATCAAACCCTAAGTCTTTAAACTATCTTGGATTAAAGTGGATTTTGGCTGTTGGCCAAAGAGAAAAAGACTTAAGAGCAGCAGAGGGGTTCCTGGGGATTGTCAGATGACAGAGGTGTGCTTAAAATTTCTGTTTTCCTATAGCAAGAGACTTTCTTTACAATATAATTGTATCAAGCCTGGCATTCAATCAAAAAAAAAGGAAGATGTAGCTCATTATAGGAATCTATTTGTTTTAGCATAACTATTGTGCCTGTTTAAGTGTTTGAGTATTTATCTTAAGGGGAGAGAAAAGCTTTATGGCTAGCTAAACACACTCTTAATGCAGGTTAAAGTATCTTCTCTTTAATGTTTTTAAGGTTTAACTTTAATGTATGGCATTATTACTTTGTGGAAGAGAAATTAAATGTAATGTAGTGGAATCTAATGGCACATGATGTATCTAATCAAAGCTTAAGAGAGAGAATAATGCTTCATGGATAAGAGCTGCCACTCAAATTACAGCATTTTGTATTCCTTTAAATGAATAGATGTTAAGAAGATAATCACCATTTCATGTCTGATATCTTAGTATTGTATTAACACTCACACACACATATGCAGGTCACAGCTTCAGGGTTTGGGTTCCCCCCTCTCCCCCCACCCGTAATATTCTAAATCCTGGAGAGAAAAGTGAAAAAACTAGCCTGTGATTTGTAAGGCTTGAAATTGGAAAATTTCTTTATTTTTATCATTCAATCTACATAACTTTTTAATAGAGCTGCTTCTAGATGTTGTACATTGCTCACCTCTCGCTGACAACATGGAGATCCAGTGAATGCCAACATTTTCAGTGATTTCACTGGAATGAGTCGTAGGAGCACTGGACTGGATGACATCTTCTAGGCCACCAAGACCAACCCCAGCTGCTAAACCAGACAACTGAAGCCCAGGCATGGGCATTACATTAATACTATCATAAATTTGTAATGTTCAATCATTAAAGGAGTTAGAGGGGTTTGGTTTTGGTTTTTGTTTGTTTTTTTCACTCCCCATCAGAGAGGTGTTCCAGAACCTCATTTCTCAGAACAGAAACTTCCCTTCTAATTTCCATCCTAATGAATTTATGGCTGGTTTAATACCCATTTATTCTTATGCCAGTGTTGCTCTTTTTTTCTTCCTGGTTTTTATTTCCTGACATAGAAAGACAGCAATGGTATCTCCCCCCAGAGCTTTAGGCATAAAAGGGTGATTGTGCAGTAAAGTCTAGAGTTGAGCAGCAGAAGACACATCCACTACTGGCTGTCCATCGTTCCTTGGGATGGTGGGATGCCAGCTTCAATTAACCAACTTGGTTATATACAAAATACAAATCAGTCCTTGTCTAAAGATCTTACATTTTATATTGACTATATTCCTTTAAAATTTACTAGCTTCACTTCATCTAAGCTTCTTTTTATTTGGGACCTTTGGGGTTTTTTAGGGGCAACAACAGATGAACTTCTATAAGACAATATTAGCCTTCAGATAATTTTTTATAATTTTTAGTTGTTTCTGAGTAGTTACTTTTATCCACACCTGCATCTTCTACCAATTCAGTTTCTTTCAGTAAATGTCCATACAATCATAGAACAATTAAAGATGCAACTAAAATACGGACCATGAACATCTATGAGAGAAGAAAACAATGGAGAAAGTTTTCTTAAGAAAACTTGCTTTTTTCCTTTCAAGAGACCAACCGTTCCACTTTTTGTTCTATCAGTCAGTTCTGCTGTGACTGAGGAGTTCCTGCTTCAGCAGCTACCCAGCCTGGCTAATCAAGCGAATGAGGACCATTTCCATGCTTCTGACTTTCAGAGATTATTTCATACTTACTGATAGCTAGAAATTAAGATGAACAAAGGAGAAAGTGACACAGATCCAGCAAACACACCAAAAAGCTAACAGAAGAAAAATCCCCCGTTGTAGCTCTCTTCAGCTGAGGTAGGGTTAAATGCAAAAGAAACTGTAATCAAATTCAGAGGGATTCTCATCTGCTAAAAACAGTTTAATCAGAGAAAGATCTAAGGCCTGCAGGTTCAGAAAAGCAGGAGACAAAATATTCTAAATCAAAGACTGATTCCTTGGAGCACACATTTTAAAGTATTACCTTTAAGCAGACTAAAAAGTAAGTTTCTTATTCCACCCCATTAAGAGATCCTCCTACTGGGCTGCCATCCAATTGCAATTGATACCCCTTAAAGTTCAATACCTTGACCTTCCTGACACAAAACTCTCTTCTCAGTAATTCTGTCTTAAGAAACAGAGAGATGAAAGAGACCTGGGGCGGGGTGGGTGGGTGGGTGGGGGGAGGGAGGGAATTGTGCACTAAGCATCAAATGTCACTTTATGGAATCTGGGGAAAGAGTGTAAAGTTTCCACCTCTTTCCTCAAGTCTGCATTGTAGCTGGAATGCACAAAAATGAAGAGCCACCACTTTCTTAAGCACTCGGCACTGGGGTGGTGAATGCCAATACTGTCTGGAAAGGCAGTACTCAATCTACTTAGGTGTACTTCCCTGGAAAAAAAAAATTAAAAATAAAAAGTATTATGACTTCATTCTACAACCCGGACCTGTGCATGTATTTGTGGCTTTAAAAAGATTGTATAAAAGTTCTCTGAACACCTCTGCAGATCATTCAACCCATTGAGAAACTTCCAGTAATACTTAAAAGGCATATGGAAATATATTTGCAGAAAACAGAGTAACAAACAAAAAAACCATAAAACTAATAAACTGACATACTGGCAATGCCCCACAAACTGGGGCATCAGAAAATTTTCCTCCCCACTGTTCCAGATATTTATGAAAAGTATGCAAGCCAAGGATTCTTACACCCATCTTCTTAGATGGGCATCCATCTCAATGCTCCATTCACAAGTGGATGTCTGTATGCACAACAGGAAACAGCCTCTTATCAATTTTATCCCTTTCATGAGTACAGTCCCAATAACTACCCAGTACCAAGCTATTACTAATTATTATATAATCTGAGCATAAACAAATTTCAACCAAGAAATAAAATTCAGTAAGTAGAATGAACCTTTTAACTGCTATACATATATCTGGCCACAAACAGCTTTTCCTTCTTATTCTAGTCCCTCAGCTCTACCTCTCATAGAAGCTGGATGAGAGGTAAAGTCACTAAAATGACTAGCAATTACATTTAGACATTAGTATCTCCTACAGGTGTATTTCAAAATGTTTAAGTGCTTAACTTACAAATTCATAAATTCACCCATGAAGGACACAAATACTGTTATCGGTTTTACTAACAGGCAAAGTGGCATAGGAGACCAATTTATTCAATCCGTTATCAAGCCAAACTGTTGGGGAAGCCAATGATATTTTGGTGCAATAAAGGTGTATACACAACTTGTCACAAAATATTAAGCATATCCAATACCACTTATGAAGTCAGTGACAGCAAATGCCAGCAAATGCGCAGAAGTGTGGGTTTTACCTTACTACCCTGACCAAGTTGAACTATACAGTTCCAAGTCCTTAAATCACCTGGCAGGCTATTTGTACTGCAGAAGGTATGAATTATGATTCTTTGACTCCTTAAGGTTTCCTTCCTTGTTGCAGAGCTGCTCTAATGCGTTATATCTAGGACACTATCACAAGATGGATGTTCTACAGTACTTGCAGTGGGAAGTGAATCTAGCAGTGATTCTTAAATGACTGCAAGAAATACATTTTGGGTTTTAAAGTGCAAGGAAGAAAAACACGTAACATGTCTCTTCAGAAACTTTTGATTTTTCCAGCATTCCCTATTATGAAACACAAAATTATTTTAATAAAAGGGCATAAATTGTCAATATCAAAAGTGAAAACTACAGAGGCATCTTAGTACTGACACAGGATGTTAACATAAACAAAGCCCTTGTTTATATTAACAATATACTTATGAAACATTCATGATTTTCTTTATATATAGTTGTCATGCTTTTAAATATTCAAATAATTTGCGCAATTTTCAAATAACATATTCCTTGAAACGTATACAGTAAAAGGTTGTAATATTTGTTATTTGTGTTGTGTTGATTCACATGCCATTTATTTGTCTTCTCTGATCACATAAACATATGAAACCCCACAACATTTGTAACAAAATCCATGACCTTTTTTAGATCCTCACACAATGCCTAAATATTGAAATCTAGCAATCAACATATTCTCATTTGGATCTTTCTCCTGACAACATTTGTAAACCATTTCTTTACTGTTCTGCTGTCTCAAATAGTAACAGATGGGTAATTCTTTGGTTCCTCCCTCCATGTTGTTTCTATAACTTGTCACACAAGACAATGGCCAGCTGATAAAAATGTTATCACACCAGGGATAAAGGGGGGGGGGGGAATTATCATAACTAGGTGCCTCACAGAAGCAAGATTTACACACTTACCATGCATCTGCTATGAGTGTAAAACGTATGGCTATTTCTTCATGTTAAAATACCATCAAAATCCTATACAGGAAAAAGTATTCTGTATATGGCAACCTGGTAAACCAAGCTTGCTCTATCCCTACCACAAATTTAATGTTATCCATTTGTGGATTTATCTATTTTACAGAGCAGTGTGAGCTGGAGATAGGGTGGAATCAGTTTCCATTGTAGGAACAGCAAGAGGGAGAGGGCAGAATGAAGAGTGACTAGGAAAAAAACCTCATACCTACGATAGAGTTGCTGGAGAGATCTACAGCTTCCAGGAACTAATAAGCACTGTGAGTTTCTTTCCAAAACAATTTCTTTCAAACATCACAAATTCAATGCAAGACAGCTTTAGGAAAACCAGTTAAAGAGGGATTTGGGCTCTCAACAAGAGGAGAGCCAGTCAAGGAGCATCTTTCATTTAGGCTCAGTAAGGTTTGTTGATACTTGCACTAAGAACCCAAGCTGCTTTGCAGTGACAGCCCTACAATCAAAACAAACAGTTTACAAGTAAAACTGAGATATTTCTTCTCCTAGAAACACTGAGTCTTTGCCAGCCCAAAGACAGCAGAAATGAGCATGAAATGTGAATGTGACTTCCCTTGGGACTACACATTATTACAAAAGACAGAGGCTAGATTCTCGACAGCTTTCCAGGATCTCATTACTTCAGATCTGCTTAGATGGTTTCAGATCTCCTTAGATGATGAATTATAGATTAAGAACAGTATCTCCCATATATTTTGTCACCTAATTCAGAACAGAACATGACTCTACCTCATATTTCCAAAACAATCAAATGAAATCTTGGGGGGGGGGGGGGGGAACACAAAACCACAACAACCATGAACCTGTTCACCATAAAACAAAACCAGTGCAGTTCTTAGGATCTTAGGTCACATACAGCCAACGAGCAGAATCACTTGCAAATACTAGAGGTGACAGCTACAGCTTGGCTGCGCTGAAGTCAACAAGGTTTCTGCTACTGATCTTAAGCTACTGGGGTTTCACCTCATCTTTTGTGATCTCGTGGAACTAATGCCTGCTATCACAGCGCTGGTCTGTTTAAGACAACATTTCTACATGCAGAAGAAACCCATAATTCCTGCTTATTCATAGCATCCATAATTTGGTTAATGTAACAGAAGCCAGGGTTTAGCTAGGTTATCATCTGAAACAGGTTTAACATAGAGCCTATAATCAGCAGGATTCTTGGGAAAACAAATAGCCTTGAAGGGATAATCACTATTTGGAAGTCAAGTTATGTAAAACATATTTCCCCCTCTGTTATTGCTTCAAGTTGTTTGATTGCACCTAGTATGTGTAAAGAGTGGAAATTATAGAATCTTCACCCTGAGTGGTTTAGGCTCTGTTGTTGTAATAGCTACTTAAGTTTTAAAGGGTTTTCTTGCCTTTTTCTTTTGGTCTTTCTTCATGCAGGTAAAAGCTGATAGGACTAAAGTAATGAGACAGGATAAAGAAATTTGCAGCCAAGGAAACTCTGCCAATTTTCTAAAACAGATGCCAATGCTTTTGGCACCTTCTTGTAGTTGACTAAAAACCGAGTCCAAATTTATCATCAAAGAGCTAGCCAGGCATGCAGATTGCACACATATCTCCCTCAAAGGAAAAGCTTACAAAGTTAGACAACTTCACAGTATCACTTTCTCTTAAAACACAGATCAAATAACCCTCCTTCCTTCCTCCCAGCACAGACAACACTGCATCTATTACAGTATATACACAATTGTATTTTTTTACTCTTCTATTATCATCCATGTATACTGTACACATAACAATCAGATACACTAGAAGTAAATATAATACATCCACACATAACAGCGTGTAGCTACTATTTACCCCCAATATTCCCAATACAGAAACTGAACTAGAAAAGGGGAGCTTCAATAGAGCAACAAAATACCCCTGCGTTACTACAGACAGACTACTTTGACGGTTCCATCCTGTCAGTAAGAATGCCAAAGCCTGGCTCCATGTCTTTCTTCAAGCAAAGCACTTCCTCACATGTATTCTTCAAGCAATTACTAGAATTGTACAATGCAACTACAATACCACTACCCCGGCTAGCCACAATCTTCAAGGTAGATGTGCGTTGTTGGACCAAACCCAGTTTCCCATATGCCTAAGTTTTGTTCGTAAATAACATATTCCTGCCAGTGCTTGAAAAGAGGTTAGAGAATGGGGGGCATGGATTTTTGGGTAAAAGGCCAACAGTCATTGTATTTTGCATTTCTATCTCATTCTTCCTTCTGTTTTCCTTCATTCTCAGTGTCAGTCATCAGCATGGAGAAAGCAGAAAAACCTTGACCTTCCAATCTGGACATGGCAATCCTGCTACATTCCTAAAGTAGACTGACAAGGTTTTCTTGTGGAAAGAGTTGAAAAATGGAAGATATTCCTTAGAAATAGCATTTTCTTGCAAGTATAGATTTTTCTGTATGTGTAGAATATAGGAAATTAATACTGTTGTTAGAGCTGTAATTTTTTAATTTCCTGATTTGAATGTGAATTGGCCTCAGTCATGCTAGGATTTCATTCTGAAGCTTTGTATTGCATAATCATAATAGGTATCATAGTCATAATATCATAATATGCATAATCATAGTATGATGAAATACGTTAAAAGTAAAATAGAATGTAGAAAGATAACGCTGCATTAGCATGCACTTTTAACAGGCTACACAGTACATACAATGAGGCAAATCCTCAGCTGGGGCAGACTGTTGTAACTCTTAACCCAAAGCTAAGAAGCCAGCTATACTTACATATGTTGAGAGGAAAAAAATTTAAAAAAGGAGAGAGAGTTTGGGGGTAAAACTAACAAATTTAGTTTTACTTTACTATAACCATACCTACTTGAGAATAAGAGGACAAACACATTTTGACAGTCTGATGTGTGTGTAAATTATACATATATATGGGATAGTGAGTGCGTACATGTTTGTGTACGGATCATATGCATAGCAACTTTCCAAAGTTCTGATTGCTGTCTTATAAAGGAGTATATTTTATAGGAAAATAAAATATTATTCATTTTTCATTATACTTATCATTTCAGGAAAGCAGATTGTTGCCAAAGTCACTTAATTTTCACATTCGTTTTACAAGGTGGAGATTACACTTTAAGCAGATAAAAGAATCTAAACTAACTAGAATAGGCAAACAAATACATTTTATCAGTTTTGCTCGAATGTTATTAACTCAGGTGTTGAAGGTCATGCTTCATGTCCTTTTATAAAAATAGCTTTTCCTTACAATTTGTATTTCTACAGTCTCTTTCCCTTCTCTAAGATCACTTTTAATTTCCCCTAATTTTCAGATAAATATACACACATACACCCCAACAGTGACATAACCCAAGACAGCTACTTTAATAAGTTACACATTCTCAATATAATTCTTAATGCATCAGACATGCAATAGTCTCCTAGGACTATGTTCTGCCCTCCACTATGCAGACAGCTTATTATTCAAAATGTGCAATGAATCATTAATGATACACACCCGCAGAGGGGAGATCAGAATTAAGCCCTTGGTCGGTGTGTAATATTTGCTCTCAAACTCCATCTATCAGGAGCAATGGTACTTCGCTTACCATTGCCAAAAAACAAATTGGAAAAAAAAATTAAACATTTATATGGTCTGTACGATTTCTTTCTGTGGCCTCTACACCATGTACGTGGGACAGGTGTTATACTGAGTGCTCTCCTATTTCTGCTTGTGCAGAGATTTAACCCAAGAGTTATATGTGGTGCTCAACGTCCATTGTTGGGGAAGGGCCCATACTTTGAATACTACTCTTTCTCAAACAGCCTGCTATCTGCTTGCAAAAGATTTTAAAAAAAAAAAAAAAAAATTAAGACAAAGCAATGCCTTTCTAAAAGTACAACCCAGAAGGCAATGCTAGACTATAAGAATGACTCTGAGTCAGTAGTGACTCAGATAAATGATCCATTTAGTTGCTTCTGCCGTCTTTAACAATGTCAGTCATCCCTACTGCTAAGGTAGCACCATTTTTGTTTTTGTTTATTTGTATTATGAAGAAGGCATAATCCCTTACTTAGCCTGCTTACATCTGATCCATACAGCTTAGCTCTTTTATCTATCTCTATTTCATTGCCAAAACTGAAGAGACTAGAAGGGGTCCCCTAGAAAGGGGAACCTCAAAACACATCCAGTTCCCAATTACCTGGAGACTTACGACAAGCCACAGTTCTCATTTTACAATTCCTGGAATTACTTTTCTGTCACATAAGTGTATTTATTGTTATGGAAACTAGAAAAAAGCTTTTAGCAATTTTGACCAAAACCTGCTTCTAGAACTAGAATATTTTCTTAGACTATACCTACAATATTTTGCCACAGGTGCCCTGTGAACTAAAATAGTTGGAAAAAATGATCTGGAAAAAAAAATAATGAAAATTTAAGAAAATGAAAACTGGTCACAATCTTCCTTAATGCTTTTCCCCAGACAGATATTTTTGTTAATTACTAGGCATGTATTATGGTACCCAAAGACCTTTCTCAGCATGCCCGTGCTCTCTTTAGGGCCAGACTCCAAATAACTAATACAACAGCACAGTAGAGTTAGACCTATCCAACTCTCTGCATGCTATATTTGGATTCTCCGCATTAAAAGCCTGGAAGTCTGGAGACGGTGCTCCTGCAATCCCTCCAAAAACTGCTGAGGAAAGGAAGCAGAAATGACGAGAGTGCTCTGTCACTATATCATGCACCCACAAAGGCCAAGCCCTGAAATCCAAGATTTAAGAGGGTCTTCATCACCTGTGCCTAGAAGTCTAACACCAGATGGATCAGATTTACTGCACATGCTGCATAATTGATCCCCATTGGATCTGCACATTTGGATCAACTAGGTGTGCAATTAGAGTTCTCTGAATGTCATGCAGGTACGTTGCCCATGGTCTTTCAACAGCTTAAGACAGCTCTGGGAGAGACCATAAACTTTAGACCCACACACCCTGCACCTGAAGCTCACCCCAAACTTTGATAACCTTCAAATCTGGATCCCAGCTATGAAATATATTTATGTATGAGATTATATATATATACACACATTGAGACAGAAAGCATGAGTGATCCTGACATTTGCACCCCTCTCTGAAGGTGAAGGCAAGCAGTTTCCAAAATCCACACCTTTCCTAATGCACACATTCTTTTTAAAAGCTAAAGGAATATAGGCAGCAAGGAGCTTGCTGCAACACTCCACAAAGCAGTATTCAAATATGAAAAGGGTGAAGAATACATTTTGTGATAAAAAAACCCTAGGCCTACTGCTGCCCTAAAGCGGGGTGGGGGAGAAGGAGGGAGGAAAATTTTTAAACGGATATACATTGTTGGCATAGCCAGAAGAATTCTTTAGGAGGAGGACAGTACACTTCATTTGTACATCTACAACCAGGGATAAGTTCTTACCGGCAGAGATAAAGTATCTAAAGCATTGCATGAACTCCATCAGTGCTGGGTAAATCTCATGTCTCAGCCCAGGGCCAACACCTTGAACAAGCACCTCGCTTGTTCAGTTCCAATAGATGATGGAATTGAGCTGAGAGGGAGAAGCCTGTGGGATCCACCACCTCACAGAAACAACTCTTCTGTTAACAAAGAACTCGATGGACTGCTGGACAAATCCTAATCCATGCTGTCTTTATGCACAGATACTACACTGCTGACAGATTAACAGATTTTACACAGGGAGATATTTTGGACCTAAACACCTAGGTGAGTCCTCCTGGTGAGTCCCTCCTGAGCTTACTCATCTGCTACCAAACATGAGACAGCTGACAGGTTTTTAAATGATGAACTCCTATGGGTCACATTACTTAATTATACAGTACATCCAGGGATACGCACATGGGTCTTTTATGGTAAATGATATGACTGTCTTAAAAACTCATTAATATGTCATTAACCAAGCAGACATTTACTAATTAAACAATTAGCCCCTCTCTTCTATTCCTTTGTTCCACTCAGAGATGCTCATTTACTACAATCCCCACTCAGATCTTTTTTTCTCTTTTCTTTTTCAGGAAAAATATGTATCTATAAAACATTTCCTTTGCTTTTGGCTCCATTTAGTCAAACGGGAAACCAAAACAAACTCTAGATTCCCAGCTGGTGAAAATCAACTTTATCTCATGGAAGTCAAAGGAGTTATGGTGATTTACCCCACCTGAGGATTTTGCTCCAGGCTTCCCAAATACAAGTAATGTATTGATTTCAAATGCATGTCTACTGTCAATACACGGGCTTTGCCTGTCCAAACCAATAGTGACTTTTACAAAACTTCCAGAAATGCATTCAACAACCACTCTGAGCTGCATAATTATTAAATGCAAACTAAACCTCCAACACCAATAAAGCAAGTATAAATATGCAAGGATCAAGGCCTGGAAGCAGATCATTCTGAATCACCATATGAAGTTAAACACCAAAGGAGCACGCTGTATTCCTGCCTTTGAAATTCAAAGGATTTTTAATAATTTTACTTGAGCTGTTTTCTGCTGATAAATGTAGCTTGATCATGTTTGATGTGTTTTAACTGTGTTAAACTCTGATACAAAGGATTATCAAATATCTCAAACTGGAATATAGTGACTTTCTTTTTTGAGAGAAATCCTCCACTTCTCCTTTATGATCAAAAGGTAAACAGAATTGTATTTCTACTCAAATGGCCATCATTTTTACTGTATATACAGTAGTTCTACTAACATATAAATATCTCATATATATAGACTGAAAGAGAGAAAGCAAAAAGGATGTTTCTTTTACTTCTTACATTACAAGTGTTCTAATTCCTATAGTTTTATCTACTCTTACTTGCTAGGAAACAGTCTTTCAGAAGCACTGCATCATTTGCAGAAGATTATAGAAAAGGTTCAACCAGGCACTGGCAAAGGCAGAAAGACAAGTCTTTTAAATGACCCCGCCTCATACTGATACACAATGGAGAACTATGCCTTGCCTCTGATCCTTCCTGCACTATATCTTCACTCAGAATCACACTAAACAACAAAAGCAAATCAGATCCTACAAAACTTGGGGATCACTAGCCTATATAAAATACAACTTTACATACCAGGAGTGGATAAAATCTTTCCCTTGGCTTTTCACCTTCCATCTCAGGTGGGCAATCTGTGGCAGCTGGAGGCTGGCATAGTCCACTAGCATAAGT
Organism: Aptenodytes patagonicus; assembly: GCF_965638725.1. NCBI lineage: Eukaryota > Metazoa > Chordata > Aves > Sphenisciformes > Spheniscidae > Aptenodytes > Aptenodytes patagonicus. The sequence goes on along the minus strand of NC_134950.1, from coordinate 98,149,271 downwards.
TACCAGGGATGAAGAAGTAGCTTCAGAGTAGTTAAGAGTAGCTTACACCTCAGCATTCACCAGGACCCAATCAGAAAAATACCAACAGCTTTACTGCAATGGAAGATCTGGCCCAGAAAGTATGAGGTAGTATGTGAACAGGCCAAACGAATACAGTATTTAGGACTAAATATAACTTGAGAAAATTCTTGCTTAGGAGAAGGGTTCTGTGCACAGCCATGATATAAAAGTCTTCCATATTCTCTGTGGACAAGCATGTGTAATGATAACAAAAGCTTCTCCCACACTGTATCATTGAAATGCCTCTTCTTGAACTGGAAGGAAAAACAATGAGGGATCTGGAAAAGTCAGGTCCTGTCCTCCCTGGCTGGAGGTCCTGACTCCTGCGCAGTCACACATTTGGAGCCAGAAGCCGTTTGGAGAGCAAAGGTGACCCCATTCTTGCTGATTTAATTCTGTGGTCTATAAGGGATCAGTTCAGCTACAAGCAACCAAAACCTCCATCACGCATTCACTGTCACTGACTAGAGATTCACTCAGGCCATCAGGAACACTGAACATCCAGTGGAGCTGTAGCATGTTTTCATTCACAACTACATAGATCCTCTATGTTTAACTACAAAACAGTTAGCATAGTAATACTACACAAAGTCTGTAGTAGGCTAGACTCCTCTCCTACACAGTATCTATGAGGCAATAATTATGTGGCAACAGGTCTTTTACAGCAACCAGAGAGTATAAAGAAGCTAGAGCCCAAATGAAAATTGACCTCTAAGGATGAAGTTCATGACTTTCGGAGTATGGCTTTTTTTCCCCCCAAGATTTCTTCCTAAAGTGCCACTTATTTAGAGAACAAGGGCAGTGTGAGAATGGAGAGACACTTACACTATAAATGAGATGCAAATCATGAATCATTTTCATAGATTTTTGAGAGGTCTTTAGACAGAAGAAATATCTGTCTTCTAGTGACTAATATAACCAGCCAAAGGACTCTTGGTAAACAACACCAGTCACCATTTTCTGCCAGACAAGCCACCCTAATTCCATAATCAGGTAGTAATTAAGTACCATGATAAAACCCCACACTTCGGACCTTCGTTTTCATCACTGCCACACAGACAAGAACACACAGGCAAGGAAGCTGCAACTCGACTCTTTAATACCTGTTGTATAGAAGGACAAATTTCCAGAACTGGAAACATAGAAGAGCAAAGTGGTATTTGCGTGGGAAAGATTTTCATAAAGGAAAGATCAATCCCCCCTCCACTGACTGAAGAGAAAATTAATTATTGCAGTTGGCAGAGGATAAGTTATTCCAGTTTACAGAGTTGTGTAATTATAGCAGCTGCAGAGTCGAAGACTGGATGCTAACTTTGAACCTCCACCCCAACGTGACATTTCTACTTGCATTTAGTTCTGCCACTTGTGAGCATGTTGAAAGTTCTCTCACTGTGTCTTCATAATTATATGTTGGTTCAAAAATAATCATTGGCTCCATTGCATAGATGAAACCTTATCATCTGGTTAGCAAAAGGTATGTTGTATCATCTTTGAAGTGCTGAAATCCCCACAGTGGAAAATTTATTAGGGGAAAGTGATGTTACGGCAACACAGTTAATTCTGCCACAACATGCAGAATTAACTACATTGTTAAGAACTAAGGATTCAAAGAAGAGTTCAAAGGAAGAAAAACACTGTATGTCAAATCATAAAGTATAACCTTTGTATAAGGTCTAACAACACCGTATTGTAAAGAGCCATCTCAGTGAGACATGTAGGTGAAAAAAAAGGAAAATAAATGGTTAAGGAGATGGGGAAACATCTTTAGTGTTTTTCTTTTTTTTTTTTTTTCTCATGGGAGGTTGTCAGTTATGCTTGTATAGAGAATTCTGTTCTCTTTTTGAAGCCAAGAGGAAAGTTTTTAATCTCATCTTTAACTTTAATCCTTTAAAATATGTAAGAGATTTAGACGTGAACAGGGTAAATTTGGCAGAAGATCCTAGCTATGCAAGTAAGGTAATTTCTTTCAACTACTGATTGCCAAGGGAGTTCAAAGCCTGCCACCTAAACTATCTATCAATTCCAGCTACAAGCTGCAATCTACTGATTTTTTACATTTCTTCCTATTGATCAAAAATATTTAGAAAAGTCACCAGCTACGAATGAGTGAAACAACATGATTATTACATACAGGGATGAGGGCTCTCTAGTGCTGTTGCTTTTTCCAGAACAAATGAAGACAGACATTTTCTCAAGCAATATGCACAATAGCATCTGTGGTGACTCTGTAGTTATTTTATGCACCAACAAGAAAGGAGCTAGTCCACAAGGACAATTTCAGAAAGTCTTAGAAAATTGGCAACTGAGTCAAGCACTCAGCTTTTAATACAAGGAGACTATCTTGACTTTAACAAACTGTTTCATGCCATCTAAAGGTCATATAAACCTCATCTACCAAGGCAATGTACTTACATTCCACTAGTGAAATGGAGGTATAGAAGGCACAGTATGACTTTTTCCCCTAAAGTACCATACATACATACACTAAAAACACTGATTTGCCATACACTACTATTAGGCTATTGTGGTTGAACGGAGGTCAAATACCATGGTATCCCCTAAGACTATGTTCATGTTCTATTGAGCACTTTCTAATGGGAGCAAAAAACAGTTTGGTTTTTGTATGGGTTTTTTTTCCAAAAAAAAGGTTACAGCAAAGACTGGAAACTAAAGAAGAGATTTATGTGGAAAATTGGCACAAAGTAACAATATACCTTGACTAAAGTTACACAGAAATCCTTGGAAGAGCTTAACATTGAGCCAAATGGCTGAAACCGGCTTCTTCTGGTCATGGTCAGCCTCTGGTTTTAATTACCTGGGTACAAATCTACCAGCTGAACTCAACTAGCACATTTACACCTCTCTATTTAAACCACCCTTATTTATGAGGCAAATTTGCACTGTTTTCAATGCCATTGCATTAACAAACCTAGAAGACAGCTGAGGCCTGTTTTAAAGAGGACTGACTCAAAATGACTTAGAGAACTCAGGTTTTGGCCCTATGCACCACGGTACAAAAGATTAAGCAATTATATAATCAGATAGGCTTGGCCTTTGATCAATTCAATATGTGCCAAACCCCTGTCATATGAATGAAAAATCTAATCCAGAATGAAATGACTATGTCATAAGGACAAAAAACTAATCCAAGAGGGCCCACATCTGTTCTCAGTCACATCAGACCCAGGACAAACTGAAATGCCATTGAACTCGATGCGTTTTATATCAGTGCTAATAAGATTAGGATTTAACTTCCTCTCCTTTCTCTTAAATAATGTACAGCATTAGCATAATTAAAAACCAATATGGAAGAAAATAAACAGTGCTGCAGTACTTAATACAGATATAATAATCTTTAAAATACCATAAAATAGTTGTTTCTATTGGAGCTAATGTGCATAAGGTCCCATTGTACAGATGAAACACTTCATTATTATACTTAAACCAGTTATTGCAAAACTTTTTTAAAACATCACAGGCAAGATTACAAACACCAATCCTGGATATAAGATATGCTTGATGAAACATCCTGAAAACCTTGAGCAAGCATTTGATATATTTATACAAGTTATACACTTACATTATAGGTTAAACTTACGTAACTATATCCAACTTAGAATATAGGAATCTGTATTAATGAAAAACTCCTAGAGAATTCAATAAAAATTTTGCCTGAATAAGGTATTCAGAACCTCCCAGAGATATGCAGGAGCTAGTTTTCTGAGAGTTCTGTCAGGAGCTAGTCCAAATCCCTGCAAAGTCAATTCAGTCAACTCTGGAACACCCCTCTGTAAAAACAGTTTTATCCTTGAGCAAACATGAAAATAGAGAACATTTAAACAAAACGCTTTTTACTTTGCCTATAATTTTCTATTAGCCCTGTTATTATTGAGGGCTTTTTTCCAAGCTTTCATCCCCATCACTGGCATCCTTCAGTAGCTGGATTTTGCTCACCTTCATAATACTATGATTTGTTGCCATGGAAATTATTGCTATGTCACAAAAGGAAATTTATGCCTTTGTAGAAAGAAACAATATTCTAACCTAGGAAAGCACAAATATCTAAAACTGGAAGTTGACAAAAAAATAAAGAAGCTTGCAGTGAAGACTTAGCTAATGTTGAATTTGGAATCAGAAAGAGGCTTGAGCACATTTGCAATTTTAAGGTGTTGAAAAGTCCTTGTGTGCATGAGGAACACGTTAGATGCACAAAAGTTTTCTGGTTATAGGCTTACTACCTCTTACTGTATTTAGTCAGAAAAGAAAAACAGATCTATACTAACTGAGCAGAATTAAGAATTTAACTAGAAAAAGAAACCTGTATATTTCTGAGCTACAGTCAGGTTCATTTGAAAATGAGAGTAGGGAGACAGTTGTAGCACCCATGTTAGAAGTTTGTCTTCTCACGTTTCCTATATACCTGAAAGAAAGGAGATTCCTTCAGAAGGCTGTTTCCAGAGACCCTAGACAATTCTCACAGCACCTAAACTAGGGTCCTGTTGTGACCTTCTGGAAGGAGAACTGGGCTTTTTAATTATTTTACTTTTTCTGTCTCCTATTTTTGCATGTGCTTTCTATGAATGCTGCTGGAATCCGTTGTGGCCATATCCACAATGACAACAAAAGTAATTTTGAATGCTTATTGATCTACTCTGGGTTTCTTTAATCCTCTATAATAACATGAAGATCATCTGTGTGATCTCTTAAACCTCACTTGATGTGACAATTTCACTTGTGTTATTCTGTATACATTTCTCCTCTCTGATTTTCCATTTCTGCCTAGGAGAGATTCCTTAAAAGTATAATTATTTATTATTTTTCTGCACATACTGTTCTGGATCTTTACACTATAGTGCCAATGAAATCTAGACAGAAAATTTAGAACCATATCACTTCAGACAGATGAAAGAATCTGTAAATTATTTTTTCAATAGCGTGCTACTCCTACTGTTTTCCTGCAGGGATGCTTTTCAGTTGAAAAAAGCTGTGTCTCATAAACAAGAACATGCACCAGAGAATAAAGACTACTAAGAAGATCTGAACCTGCCAAGTTCAAGAATTGCTAGAGTTCAGAACTTCCAGACAAGGACTACTGTTCATTTTTCTCCCTGAAGCCATCACTCTGCAGAAGGAAGATGGAGGTGTGGATTTCCCTAGTTTTCCCGCAGATCCTTGAAATACAAAAGATCAGGTTCCTTAATTCTTTTGTCCTTCATCAGGAATGAGAACTGGATATGGTTAACATACAGTAAGGATGCTCCATCTTTGTGAAACTGGAAAACATCATTCCTCTTGTCTCCCCACATTATCTTGAAATATGACCTCAAGATATAATTGGTAATAGATTTCATTGACGGAAATTTATTCCTCTGTATTGGGTTTCCATGGCAAGGTTTTGGTAGCGGGGGGGGGGGGGGGGCTACAGGGGTGGCTTCTGTGAGAAGCTGCTAGAAGCTTCCCCTGTGTCCGACAGAGCCAATGCCAGCCGGCTCCAAGACGGACCCACTGCTGGCCAAGGCCGAGCCCATCAGCAATGGTGGTAGCGCCTCTGTGATAACATATTTAACAAGGGCGGGGGGCGCGTAAACTGCAGCGCCATAGCAGCTGGGAGAGAGGAGTGAGAATATGTGAGAGAAACAACTCTGCAGACACCAAGGTCAGTGAAGAAGGAGGGGGAGGAGGTGCTCCAGGCGCCAGAGCAGAGATTCCCCTGCAGCCCATGGTGAAGACCATGGTGAGGCAGGCTGTCCCCCTGCAGCCCGTGGAGGTCCACAGTAGAGCAGTAGAGCAGATATCCACCTGCAGCCCATGGAGGACCCCACACCGGAGCAGGTGGATGCCCAAAGGAGGCTGTGACCCTGTGGGAAGCCTGCGCTGGAGCAGGCTCCTGGCAGGACCTGTGGCCCCGTGGAGAGAGGAGCCCACGCTGGAGCAGGTTTGCTGGCAGGAGTTGTGACCCTGTGGGGGACCCACGCTGGAGCAGTCTGTTCCTGAAGGACTGCACCCCATGGAAGGGACCCACGCTGGAGCAGTTAGTGAAGAACTGCAGCCCGTGGGAAGGACTCACGTTGGAGAAGTTCGTGGAGGACTGTCTCCCGTGGGAGGGACCCCAGGCTGGAGCAGAGGAAGAGCGTGAGGTGTTCTCCCCCTGAGGAGGAAGGAGTGGCAGAAATAATGTGTGATGAACTGACCACAACCCCCATTCGCCATCCCCCTGTGCCACTGAGGGGGAGGAGGTAGAGAAAATCGGGAGTGAAGTAGAGTCCAGGAAGAAGGGAGGGGTGGGCGGGAGGTGTTTTTTAAGGTTTGGTTTTATTTCTCATTACCCTACTCTGATTTGATTGGTAATAAATTAAGCTCATTTCCCCAAGTAGAGTCTGTTTTGCCTGTGATGGTAATTGGTGAGTGATCTCTCCCTGTCCTTATCTCGACCCACGAGCCTTTCATTATATTTTCTCTCCCCTGTCCAGTTGAGGAGGGGGAGTGATAGAGCGGCTTTGGTGGACACCTGGCATCCAGCCACGGTCAACCCACTGGATCCTCCTCCTTTGTTTTCTTTACCTTCCTTGGTTTTCATCATAAAACAAGGGAAGGAGGGGGAAGAAGTCAGGAGAAAAAAAAAAAGCAGCTAGAAAGTCAGAAAGATGCAGATTATGAAGACTAAAATTATCCTATTACAAACCTCAAAATAGCAATCAATCTCATAAATAAAGCTTTCTGCTTTGTTTCACTGCTTTTGTTTTTATTAGTCATTTTCTCAGTTAGACTAATTCAGCTGACCAAGATTTCATTCACACAAATGTTTTCAGAAAGCTTAAGAATAGCAAAGGCTTGCCCAAATAAATATCCATGAAGGCATTCCCATCAGATATAGTCTCACAGCTGAAGAGAGGGTTTTTTTTTTTTAATTATTATTATTCATACACTGGAGGAGGTGGAACAATAATATTTCTGAAAGTTTGCAAAGGTAAAAAAAAGTCGTCTTTTGCATAACTGACTATCCTCTACCCAAGAAATAAAAAAAACAGACTGTAACTTTGATGACCCAGCTCCTGAGACAAATCACAAAAACTAAATGACAAATTCCATTTGTCAAGTAATCAATATGGTTAAGGTTTGATAACACAAATGATTGTCTAAATAAATTAAAGAGTCCACTTAACCATCAATCTTAAAATAAGCTAACATTGACTTCCAGAATCATCTGGCATGGAGTTGAAGGGTAAGATGCTGAAAGACAGCCAGCAAAGCAGGAATGCCAGCTGCGGAGGAAAAAAAAGCCTTTTTGGCTTAACTAGTAATGATGGTTAATATTCTTGGCGAAAAGAGCTTTGGTAGAGTGAAGAAGGGTGATATACTGTAAAAACAACAGAAAACACTGGAAAATAGATAGAGTTGAAACAGCGTTCATGAAACACTGAGTGGAAGAACAAGACAATAAGGCAGCAATCTGAGACATTATCAGGTATAGGATACATAAACACAGTTATGATTTATAATATAAAATTATCATATAAACACATTTATTTATTTTGCAATGAAAAGAAGTCAAGGTACTTAGAGCATGAGGACATTGCTCTGCCATCATAACAAACCATTCTCTGCACACTAACACATGAAGGCTTTACCTGTCCTTCACAGTTATTTTTGCAACAGCTGTAATGTGTACCACTTCTTTCACTCCTATCTTGAAAACACATACCAGTCTTAAAATAGTTCACTTACTGCAGCACACTAGAACGTACAGTCTGGAAGTAAACATGAAACCTAACAAAATTTCAATTATGTACATTTTATACAGCTGATGAGAATTTTTTTGGCAACAATAGGTATTTTTAGTGATCTGTTTTGGTTCATAGCACGTTTCACATTTCTTTGCTAAGCTTATATAGTTACCCAAAGCTTTGTATTTTATGCTTGCTTTCTTTGGCCAAATAGTCTATGTGACAACACTTTAATAGGAATGCATGTAAAACCACAAAACAGTTAATGTGTTTCTTATGTTCCACTACGGTTTCTCCTAAAAAGTCCACTGATTTTTTTTTTTTTTTTCCCCCATTAATGGAGGTGGAACGGTTCAATTCAATGGTTTTTACCCATGGTCCACGCGCAGGTTCTAAGGTGACTAAGAAAAGAGCTTAGCATCAATAATAATAAATTCATTACAAAAGGGTTTGGACATTCACTTGGAAATGTTTAGAGATCTGAAAATCAAAGAACTGCAAAAACAACTATGCAACAATATCAATATTCCTTAAAATAGATGAAAGTCCCCTCTTTGAGGAATATGTAATATTACATATTACATATTGACATATTGACAATGACACCAGAGCCCGATGCAAATTAGCACATTATTGACCTGATTTCTGTCTTAAACTTAAATCACGTAACAATCATGCAAATATACACTTCAGTAGTCTCTTTAACTTTCACAGAATTACAGCAAGAAGCAAGATGTGCAATTATAAAAAACAAAGCTCCTTGCCCATATCAGACATTTTTTTAGCTATGAGGATTTTCTCAAGAGGTTGCAATTTGCTATAGAAACATCTTAATTTTATCACAGGTATTTTCAATCATGAAAGCAAAACAAAGCACTGTATTTCAAGTTAGTGTTATTGTAAATTAAAACATTTTGGTTTGCTGAACTGAACCACAGCATTCTGTTCTGGTTTTGTTAGGTATCAATCCGCACCTGCTGTAGCCCACAGTCTAACATACAAGCTGCTGTCCCCATTCTCTTCAGAGGGGACTACATTTCCCATCGAACAGTGGCCTATGCTTTAATCACACAATATAAGCCATCGTGGGAAACCTAACAGCACTGATGGGCAAAAGCGAGTATAAAACATGGCAGCCATATGACAGCTCTCACGCAGCATCATAGGATTTGGGCAGACGCAGTGTAGCACTGAAGCAAAACCCGTGGACCTTTCCACTTCCAAGTATTCTGCTACTTTTGTACCAGTTCAAAACAAAACCAGGCTTCTACCTAATGTCCCACAGGACTGGTGTTCCACTTTGTACATCCATATGGGGCTAAAAAGAGTTTTGATATATTTCAACGCAAAAAAGAGTGCTTTATATCAATTTGTGCAAGGGAAAAAAAAAACAACTTTCAATTCTTTTGCAAATTGCATTTGTGCTTTATAAAGCCTCAGGATTCTGCGAAGACAAAGCTTCAATGGCCTGTTGTCTGTTCAAATTCCTGAAGCTTGAGTAAAGTTTGATCCAGGTTGGGACTTAGTTTACATTTTTTTCACTGCAAGCTTTTTATTTTTAGGACATAATTTTGTGGTTTTTTATGTTTTTATGACTCAGGACAATTTTCTTTCATCACCAAAAAAAAGGCACAATTGACATTCAATTTTCTTTACTATTTTTTTAGCCTTCAGAGGCGTGCTAGGCATTTCATGGGAAGTATGAAGGACATCAGTGAGCTTGTGAAGGTGAACTGCAGTCTGTAGGCTATTACGTATTTTACGAGGTCAATTAAAGAGAGATACAAATTTCAGATTAGATATAATTTTATATCTTAATTTGATTACAAATATAATTATGTGCTCCTCCTCAAGATATTTTAATACCAACATAATAAAGCACTATATTTCATTTGGTTTGATTTGGCTGATCACAGAAAGCTAAACCCAGCCAGCCCTATGTCTCAGAAGGTTTCAAGGGCCAGAACAATAACAATAAATTCATGTTAAGGTACTTCAGGATGAAACTGAAGAGAACCTCCACACTCAGTAAGGACCTGGATAGTACTTAAGATATACTGAAAATGAAAGTGTATCTGAATTCTTCTTCCACTACTTTTCAAAGCATAGGCACCTCAGTCCATCTGGCTCTCCCAGCGCAGGTACCCTGCAGAATCAGGATCCTACCTGTTCTCTCAGTAAAGCAAGTGGAACGCAGTAGTTCTGGCATTCACCTTTTGATTAGCAACCTTGTAATCAGCAGGCTCCCTTGGGAAACGCAAGAGCCTTTTTCAAAAGTACTCTCCTCAGCTTGAGGGAGGTCAAACCCACATCTCCAGAGAGCACTCTCAATACCAAAATACATCCTGTTCTGGAATAAGGAATTTTCTCCATCTTTCCTTTTGAGGCTATAAAACTGGACTGGTAGAAATCCAGATTCATTGGCTCAGAAACAGTAACTGGCTAGAGCATCAAGTAAGGGTGAGAGGACCTGAATTCTAGGTATTCTCTCAAGCACTGTTTAATGGAAAATGACAGCGCATCCAGCCTGCTCGTAATATGCCTAAGAATTTCTCTTCCAGGTACCTATGTGAAGGAAAAAAGTTTCTGCATCCCAAATGGACTTAATTTAAGGGATATGCGCTGACCTCATCAAAATGTCCCTAGTTCTCAGCAAGCGTGGAAGATGACTACTAGTGCACTTGGGGCACCAGAACAAGTGTGTGGAGGTACCTTATGAGTTTAAACATCTGCAGCTCTAGCCAGCAGCTGAACAGGGACTTTCTGGAACACAGTTGGTGATTTCAGACAGCTGGCTTATTCATGCTCCTAAAATTAATTATTTAATCTAGCCTGAAGTGTGCTTGTACTCATTCTTGGGGGATATTCAGGTACCAGGATGGGCAATAGAACATCCCAGACCTCAATCATTCACAATACAGATGTTATGCCCCATAGGGATTTTGGATAACACTGCTCCCACCAAATTCTGTAGCAAAATTCTCCATTGCTTCTACCATGAGCAGAAGCAGGTACCTATTGTTTATTATTGTTTCTAAGTGCTGCCCTTGAGTTGTAATTTGTGGGAAGAGGACATCACTTCAGAAATATAAACATATGAGAAATCTGTCTAAACATCTCCAGCCTTGACGTTATTACTTTCTATCACCAAACTCATCCTTGAAGTAATCTATTTTCATGCCCTTCTACAGCTTTTCACCAGCTCTTTATCCATTGCTGCACAACAAACAGCCTTAAACTTTAATGGGTTGCATGACTTTTATTTCCTCCCTGTTCACTGAATTTCATCTCCAAAGTTGCCACATGTTTTATACTTTTAACACAAAGATGCTTGGAGTTGTGATTGTGCCTAGAAGATTGGAAAATATCTACCCATAGGCTATATTATATGCATATGAGGACCTAATACTATTTAAATAACAGTTAAAACCACAACCTTCAAACACAAAGCCAGCTATTAAAAAATTGCTGGAGGCAATGTTGCAAGGTTTATACTAATTTTATGCAAGATACAGGAACGGGAGAGAAGGTTGTGTCATTTGAATGACTACACTGTATTCCTCTCTATTTTCTAATTATCACAGATTTAATCAACTTGTTCTGTTTGTATATTTTGCAATAACCTTTCCTCTTCCCCTTTTTTCCAGGGAGGAGAAGGAGAGGAATTTAGATATCACAGTAAGTTTAAAAAATATGAGCTACATGGAAGACAGAACAGCAACTAAGATACTGTGATTAATTTCATAGACTTCCAGTAGGAAGTATTTAGTTTATCGGCACATAGTAAATGAATATTAAAATATGCATACCCCAAGGCTACAAGTGAAAGTAGATAACAGCTGTTGGTCTAAAATGTGGTTCCATAATGCGGAGATTGGAATAAGCTTGTAATTATGAATTAAAGCTAGAACAGTAAAAAAAAAAAAAAAAAAATTACAAACACATTATGAAGATACTCTTTAGCCCATACTGTTTAAAACCAGTTCTCTTCATTAAAAAAAATGGAGGGGAAGGGAAGGGAAGGGATTGCTCTTATCGGGTTCAGGAAGAAATGTTTGGGCAAAATCAGCAACAACCAGCTGCTTCTTTTAGCTCATGTTTTTAAAAATATAGGTATCTCAATTTTAGATCAACAGAATTTCATAGCAGACAGTAAAAAAAATTACCACTGTCTACTTTAATGAGAGATTTAGCTTTGCATAGCAAGTAAGTATACTATCCTTACACATGATGTCACAGAGCTGGAAAAGCCGGAAAAAATCAGTCAAATAATCTGCTTCACTGCATTAAGTATACTGTTGTCCAGTCTGTTATTCCTTGTACTCAGTGTGCTCTCATTATGCGTGAAAGATGTAAGTCAATCTGAAGGATGGAACTATGTCTGGCATTGAAAAAAATGTTTATCCGCTCCATTTTTAACTCTGGTTTTAGCTTATGCCTCAAAATTTTCAAATCTCTTGCCCTACAAGAAGTCATTGACAGCACATTTAAAGTAGTTTTTCATGGAAGAAATTAAAGAGGAGAGCATTTTATATACAAAGTCTAAGCTAAACTAGTCTAAAAAGATCCTTTTTTTCCCCCACCAGGCAAAAGTTCACAAAAAAGAAGAAAAAAAAAATCACTCTCTTGACAGACCTGTTAGATGGATTTCACTAGCAGCAACAGGCCCAGCACTGTCACAACCAGAAGATGCAAAGCACAATTTAAAAGTTTATCCAGGACATGGAGGGGAAAGAGGGGAACATTCATACAATCTAATTCCAGTGCACAAATTATGAGGCTAATTTCCCTGCATACTTGATGGAGAAAGATAAACTCTCCCAGAAGATAATTCAGACCAGCCTGGTTGCTCTGAATCACCCGAGGGCTTTTCTTTCTCTGTTGCCTAAACTTGACACAGGCATATGAGCTAACTAAAGTATGAACATTCTCCCATAACATGAGGTCCTTATTGTTACTAACCACAGCGCTATATGCTTACATGGTACATCGGAATCCTTGTCACAGCCTTGCACCAGCTCTGCCTTTGGAGAACCACAATGCTGGAGTAAGAAGATGGATCCTCTTCGATTGCACCTGCAATCACAAAATGATGGAGCAACTATGTCCAAGCAGCTGTGACAGCTGCATCTAATTTAGCCTACTTCTCAGCCTTTTTGCTTGACGCATAATCACACCTATGACTGTAGCATAGTCATACCTTGAATATAAGATAGGCACAAACAGACTAGGGATTATAAGGAACCAATACAACCCCAAGTATGCCAGCTAAAAAAGAAAAAAAAAAAAAAAATAGTATTTGGTCCTACTTCATTCAAATTACCTTTTGCAAGTTAACAGAATTTTTGAAACTTAGCTTCTGATACACTAAAGATTTTAATTTTAAAATCACAAGCAATTAAAATCACTAAATTTCAAGGGTAACACAATATTCATCCTAATGTGAAAACAAATTTTGACTTGACCTAACAGGTAGGCCTTCTCACCAACAAATGCTTCTCACTTTACTATGGCTAGGCTTTCCATTCAGCTAGGGAGATGCTCTTCCTTTTTAAAGTCTACATAGATAACTTTTAATGGCTTCTTCCTCTTTTCATTTTTTTTTTCTCTGCGCCCCCCCCCGCCATGTATATTTCAAGATTAAAACAGCGTGACTTCATGGTAGCATGTGGTTCTTCCCTAAATATCAGTGACTTTCAAGAGACTCAGACATCCAGTGACTAGTACACTTGCAAAATGAATGAAAATGGAACAGTCTTTAGGAAATCCATGAGCTTTAAAAAACTACTGTTAAAATGTTTAAGTTGTTCTTACATGATTTTATTTCAAAAGTCACTACAGAGCCCAGATGAGTCACCACATCATAACTTTGTTTCATGTCATCACAAAGCCAAAGCTTGTTTATGATATCAGGAAATATCACTTAGAAGAACCACAGGAGTTTTTAATCTTTGTCCTGTTGCATTTGTCGTCTTATGATTTCCAGTAGGTACCTAATTTGTAGAGGACTCGTAAATTCAGCATCTCCTTTAGAGAAGAATTTTAGTGTGAATGAATGAATTTTTAAACCGTTATTGATTATGACACAGCTAGTGTAAATGAATGAATTTTATATGAAGCAGACACCATGCACCCACTTGATATATATTGATAAACAAAATCAATTAGCCACTTGTTCTTCAGGACTAGAAAGTTTACTCTATTGGATTGTTCTTTCCAAATGATTGTTTGATTAAGTTTTCTACAAAGAAAAGAAAATACAGTGACAGGAATTAAATTACAGAAATTTAGTAAATCTTTGCAAGTATTTTACAAAATACCATTCTTTACTTAATAAAGGGCAAGCAACATATTTTATGATTTCCCAGTCATTCGACAAAGCTATGGTGTTTGTAATTGTGTATATAAAGCCATCAGTCTTGTAGAGCCGTCTTTAGCTGAGCAAGCCCCAAAGCATCCCGTCCATTCTGCTCAGATCTGATCAGCATCTTTATAGTTTATCAGCCTTGGGGTTCAATTTTGTTTTGGATGCTTTTATAAATGAGCACAATCACTGGTGAATCTGTTCTTCCAGATTGCAAAGAGAAAAATCGAGAGAAGAACTTTAGTAGATTACTGTGTCACTGAGGATAAAGTACAAGCACAAATGCACCTAAAGTAGTCTCAGAGATTATTTCATTGGGTGTACATTTTCAGTTTTATTTCAGTAAAATTAGATGATTGTCTTAGTTATTATTGTTTTTGAAGCTATATTCTGTCCCCAGGCAAGGTGCATGATCAATGCACTATCTAGCAAAATCAATTTGTTGCAAAGTACTATTTATTTAAAAAAAAGGAAAGAGGGGGAGAGAAGAGGAGAGTAATGCATAGCAAATGTGAAAATGATTATAAGACTTTCTTCTAGTAAAGCTGAATTTTATCACTGAAGCATGGAAGTTAAGAAATAATATAACTGATTTCACAAACCCTGTACAAAACTACTTCTATACACATATTTAAACTTTAAGGTAGCCAGTGAAAAGCTAGCATCAAGTTTTGCACTCCTTTTATTTTTACTATAAGAGATAGGTTTCCAACAATAAATTAACGGGACATATGGTCCTCCTCTGCTATACTGATCAACCACACAAGTGGTTCCATTTTTACATAAACAGGACACAGGAAAGAATACATATATTATAACAGAAAAGAGGTTAGGTTTCTTTTCTATAGCTACAAAAAAAAAAATCTGTACTTGCTATGCTTTGTTATTCAAGAGATCATCAATATCACTGAATATCTGATGGGTTAAGGGGAATGTGATTTTCTCAAACAGCAGGAAGGCTGCAGTCTCATGACAGATAGGGTCAATTTTGTTTTCAGAAGCTGTTGATGCTCTTGTGTTATCTCTGTCATGGCCACCATATTAGAAGCATAGTGGAAATCCATTATCTGCAATCTCAGTCAAAACATTTGCCACTCTGAATAGATATAGGCAACACAAACTTCCATTCTGTTGGAAACTGAGTATTCATATGTTTAATGAGAAAAATACTTCTGCAAAAATGCTTAATTAGAACTGGTCAGAGTTACTATCACCTCTTTATTCAGGGTCATCATCAGGGAGATTACAAAAGGTTCTAGAAATACATGAAATTATGATGCTGGATGCTGAAAAGAAATGCAGTCTCTTAATTACATTATGAATCTGAACTCTGAGGCCGGTTTCCACCACCATCTACTGGTAACTAGAGTATGTGTTGTACAGAGACATCTACCACTGATACACACAGGTGTGAATATAACCATTTCATTTTATGACTTGAGCAACGAGATAGCTGAGATCAGGGGAAAGAAAACAGCTACCTGAGAATGATGGTGAATCCGGGTGTTTTTCCATCTCACAAGAAACAGTGCCCTCAGTACTGGATTTTGAGGTGGATAGTTTATCTTCTAGCAGATTAGTAGAAAAGGGGTTATTTGGAACGCAGCAACAATCTCTAATAGCACCACTTAAGTTATGCTTGCTGTCCACTTAATTATCCTACCCCTTAACTAGAAAAAAAGTGAAGAAGGACCCATGTTCTTGTACAACAGTATGACCAGTTAATCTATCTGGCGTTTGCTATTAATAATGCATGTTTTCAAGCAGCAAGGCTACACAATAATATTTTCTGGTTTTACGTTATCAAATTATAGGTAGCATTGCTGAAGTAGATCCTCTTGAGGCCATGATGGTGTGAGATTTGAATAAGCCATCTTCAAAAGGTAAGATGGTACACATTACTCAGATCTACTTAATGAAGCAATTGTGTGATCGTAACAGCTGCAGGAGAGAGAGACTTGGCAAGTGAGTTAAGGCAGCATCATAGGAATTAAGACAACACTGACTTTAGCCCCATGGGTGACACTAGTTAAAGCACTAGATGGTGAAGACAGCTAGCTACCAATGTCTATGTCATACCTACACGCTCCCTTTGATTCTCCCTTCAGACCTCTCCAACACTGACCAGAAACAGATGCAGCCTTGGCTGGGTGAATGGGTAGATACCACAGTAAAGACAACTCAAGGAGCGTGTATAGACCCCATGTAAAGATATTTTTCTGGCCTGTCTGCTCTTTTATACCATCTTCTATTCCTGCTAAGTGCTACTGTGTTTTAATCTGCTCTTTTGGAAATATTTTAATTGCTAAGGGAGAGGGAAGAATTATGGCATAATCACTGCAGTCATAAATCAGAACTTGATTTCCATTGAAATTCCAAATTCAACCCTTTCCTTTCCCCCACCCACATATTTGAGTTTCAGTCCTTCAGACTGTAAATTACTTCATACATACACGCAGGCATGGGTGCAAAAGATATACATGAACACTTACACACATATCCAAACATTTGCACAAACATACACATGCTCACAGATGGAGGCATCTTAAAATTTCTCTTCTACTTAATCAAGAAATTCCATTTCCTTAATTTATTCAAGAGAAAAACTGTAAGATTATATTGAGGTGCAAACAACCAGACCACCTCAAAGGCAACCTGCTCTTCCTCTGTCTAACATTCCAAATTCCTTTATCAAACTCTAATTAGGCACGCGCTTACCTATCACTGGAAGGAATTTTCTTCAAAAAATATAACAAGGGTTCAAACAGGCAGCGAAAACTCACTCAGAATAACGTCACAAAGATGAATACATGCCAAGCCACGTAGAAAAGATCATGTGTGATTCTGCAAATAAATAGCCTGGCAAATTATGGTGACTAAAAAGAAAATTCCTCCCATGGACAGATCATTTCCAAACAGCCACTTGAAGTTTCTTGCATTTTCCTCTGGAATGTGTGGTAACGGTCACTGTTGAAAGGGAGATACTGGGCCAGACATATCATCGATGAGATACAGCATAGAGATGCTGCCTTATGTTCCTGTCACTGAGGTTGCACTGCAGACAAACCCACTCTGTTCACCTGAGATCCTCTTTCAGAACAGAACATCTGTGACAGAATCAAGGACCCTCAAAGACTGGAAAGCACAAGCTTCCAGGGAGGAGCCCCATCTGCATATGGCACACTACTATACATAAAGGAGGAGAGAATTAATAGTTCACAATCTGCTGTAGACGATAGTATCATCCTGGCCTGACAGTTTTGGGTCAAAGACACAGAAATCAAAATGTAAATTAACACACAGTGAATGATAAGGGGGGAAAAATGCTACACGGGAATTATTAGATTAAGAGATTATGACAAAGGAGTCAGATTCTATTAGAACACTCATAGTACGGTCCTCAAAAAGTACAACACACTTTTTTTTGTTAGGGAAAACACAGTGGTGAAGCTTAAGAGATTTCAGTACAAATATTTTCTCTCATTTCAATCCACACGTCACCTTTTCAGTTAGGTTCCACTGTGAGTTTTATGTTTAAGTAGACTCCCAATATTGAAGCTGAAGACACAATCAAAACAGACAGCATTTTTACGAGTTTTATATGCATTCAATCACAAGTTGTAATATTCATGTATTTCTTATGCCTACTATCAAAGTGGAATCCAACTTTAGCATATTTCCAGGATAAAAAATGAAAGGCTGTTTTGCCCAGTCCCAGATTTATCTCACATATTACAACACACAATGGGTTTTTTAGGGCTTCAGCAGCTGTAATCTATAGATTGCATTAGAAACAGATTCCAATTAAAGAACAAAACACACAACCACACATATATATACAATTTCTGGTGAGGAAATTGTGGAAAATATGCTTGGAAGGTTTTGCTATCAGCTCAAAAAAAAATATCAAGATGTAAATATTTTCCAGGGTCTTACTGGCAACTGGTTAATGTTTTCATCAATACTGAAGGTAACTTGGAAAAAAAAAAAATGAAATTAAGTAGCAGATACAACAGTAAAGCAACCATAATAAGACTGTTTAGCTATATTTAAACACACAAAGAAAACTGAAGAGCACACTTTGTTGAATCAGGGTATAAAACCTTCTTATGTGGTTCAGACCATCCACAGTTGGTTATGTCTTGGCAACTGAAATTTCCTTAAAATTTCACATTCAACCCTCAATTCCATGCATTATGGGCTATAGTAATATTTTTGTGTGTATATGTAAGTACATATAGAGCTCGCATAGCAGAATGGGATGAGGAAAAATAAATAGAACAAGAAGTTCTTTT
Organism: Aptenodytes patagonicus; assembly: GCF_965638725.1. Classification (NCBI taxonomy): domain Eukaryota; kingdom Metazoa; phylum Chordata; class Aves; order Sphenisciformes; family Spheniscidae; genus Aptenodytes; species Aptenodytes patagonicus. The sequence continues at coordinate 98,130,828 of NC_134950.1, read as the reverse complement.
TTGCATCTTCCTGCTCCTAGACCTGCATCTCAGGTGACAAGATAAACTATGCCTAAATGAGTACTTAAGGCTTAAGCTGTTTCTGGTTTGTCCAAGACCCAAATCCAAGCTTTAACAATCCCAATTCTTCAGACACGCTGCGGGGAGAGAGAAACCTCTGCACTCACTTTACAATGGATGAGGATTGCCTTTCCCACATGATTCTTTCAAGGCCACACAAAGCACCCTTATTATGCTATTCATGTGTTTGACGTTACTAAAAAATGCCGTATCATACTGAAGAACTTCACCCATTTCATACTCTTTTTCATAGACTTGTAAAGAATCTTGCATGGTTAAATGCACCCATCCCAATTTCACCTCTGTGTAAAGCACTGGGAACAGAAATTGAGTTACTAAAGAGACAGTTAATAGTCAAACAGCAAAGAAAGAAAGAAAATATACTCATGGTATCAGGAGAAAAAATCTCACCCACAATCTTGAAAAATTAATAAAAATATTGTTCTAATTCAGTAGTTAAAATATTGAAAGACTGTTAACTATGCTAGAAATTAAAACATCTAATTGTATGTTTTGCAATTAACATAGTAAACTGCAGTACCACCTTCTCAAGAAATGGAGCAAGTTCACTAGTTTTTCCCTAGTTCAGATCTGCATGAACGTTTATTCAAAAAATAACTGGCACACCTAGTTATAAAACAATAACAGCTTTTAGCAGCTTATAACACCTTCAGGTTATGATGCACTCAAGGCTGAAAAGCTTTAAAAACTTAAATCTTTCTAGGAGTTCTTGTGTAAGAACACGTGTTTTGTTAAATTCTAAGAGTGAAAGATGAGACAACTGAGCCAACACTGGAGAATGAATGAAGACTCAACGTATATTTGGAAGGGCACCTGGAAGGTGACATCTGTTTCCAAGGCTTGATAGGTTAGACTCTGCCGGTGAAAGACATCTGGCATTCTTTTGTCTCTTCTCAAGGGAAGAGCAGGATGAAAATACTTCTTCATATTGGGGAAAGAAAAAAAAGATACAGGGAGACTTTCTAGATGAGAAATATAGCATAATTATTAAGATACTGCCACAACTTCCTTATTCCATACTACCGCTTTTTTGCCGAAAGAGTCTGGTGATACAAAGGACATGTGACTGTGCTTGGATATGACCACTTTACTTTCATTCTCTCTTTTGACTGTCTCCCCTAACATGACAAAAACTCATATAAAGTTGAAAATGCGAGGTAACTGTAAAATGCAGATACACCTGCAAAACACAAACCTAGTGATGAGCATTAAAAAAAAAAATCCACCAGTAATATAAAACAAATCAGGTAGACCAAATTAAATTACCCTGGCAAGCGGCTAGTAGTTGGGATAACATGGATATCTCTAGCCACAGAGATAATGAAACAAGAGCTCCTACATTGCACCTGACAGATAGCACGCTCCAGCCAATTGCAAGGATACTTCTTAAGGACTGAATCCCACCTTGTAGACAGACATCACCTGTAACTCCACAATTTACTCAATGCTCTTTCTCTGATGAAGAAAACAGACAGATAGTGAGTTTGCCAAAGTTTTTTTTAATCTTACATTCAGTCAACATGTTTTCCCCATGAACAATTAATAAAAAACACAGATGAGACTGTAGAAAATGCGAAATAATATAGTAATTATTACTATTTGAGATACGATTTTGAAAGCTAAAAATATGACCTCAGATGTACATGTAAAGACAGTTTTGTATTAATTAGCTCCCAGTAATAGAAATGAAGTATTTGTTAGACAAGTTTCCAGAAGCACCAATATCTCCCTTCCTTCAAGAAGTATCATTCACTTGTCTATATGCATATGCTTTTAAATTAACTGTCCTAGGCACGCGTAGTCAAATTCTAAAATCCTTTCCTAGTATGCATAGTTATAATTCTCATTAGCTGCTACCAGATTCAATTTGCTTCTTAGTGAAAAGAAAGAAAAAAAAAATGCCTTTTGTTTGAAGAGCAAAATCAGGGACAAGGAAGTCCTGCAAACTCTATTGTGAATATTTTAAAATTATAATTATATCCTTTCAAACTATAACATGCTTCACTTTAACTTACTGTAGACAAGTGGAAAGAAATACTGTAACATTCAATATTGCCATTAAAATAAGTTCTTCTTTCCTGATTTAAGAATAGTAGCCAAGAATTGCAAATGCTTATCCCCATGTTCCTTTCCTCCATCCTGACAAGGCTGAAGCACATGTTTAGCTTCACTAACAGGAGTGGTGCCATTTAAGTCAATGGGACTACTCATAGTGCATACCCATTCAATAAGCCAAACATCAGACCAACTGGCCTTTTCTCAGGGTGTCCAGCAACTCCCATTCCTATCAATTACCAGATACTGTAAGCATAATGTTTCAAATGTGGAGGTTTAAATGCTCTCTAGCAAGAAACTTCCTAATTTTTTTTTTTAAAGCAAAATTCATTTTAAACTGTTTTAATAGAATGAAGACTGGCAGCACAAGGCCACTGCTGGATGTTTCTTACTTTTGGCAGGAATCCTGTGATGCTGTTCTTAATTTTCTTTGCTTCATTTGGCCACAGCAACTTCCTACTTTTCAAAGAACCAATTTTCACCCTTTCTTTTTATTTTGGTACTGTCCTTGTTTGTAATGATGTTCTACTCCAACTCCAAATCCAGACATTGGATTTAGGGAAGCCATCTGCACACCCTGATATAAGTATTTACTTGTTGCTGTTGCAACAAATTAAGACTTAACACTTATTCAATATCTCAGGCCTGTCTGTCAAAAATGTTGTTACTACCACAGTTTCTTCTATAGATGCAGATATACTACTAGATATTAGCTTATCCCAGTAAGAGATGAGCAATGATTTAAGAACTGCTCTCCTAAGTGACACAAAAGGCCTATATAGCACAGCACTCTGTCTCTGACAGTAACCATTAACAGGAAAAGCCAAAGACACAGGTTGTACATGGTGATTTCTGACAGAGAAGGTCCCATCTGGACTAGCACAGCTGGTAGCTTTCAGTGGACCAATTTGCCATAAACATATCTAATTCCTACTTGGAACAATCTATATTTCTGGCCTCCAATGTCTAATGGCAGCAGCTTAAAGCCATGTCCATACAAAGACATAGCCTTTTGTCTATTCCAAACTTACTTTATACCAGCTAGCCACTTTTATATGCCCGGAAGAGCAGGAAAGGGAAGACTGAAGCATCACCACCATTACCTGGTATAGCTGAGACAGCAGAAGCTTTTGATATAGCTATGGATACATGATCTGTACCTACATTCAAAGTAGCTGGTCTACTTTTTGGTGTAACTGCACTAGAACAGCACTCTGATTTTGAAATAGCTGCATCCACAGTAGAGAGAATTATTCACTGTTTTAATTATGCCAATATAATTATCTATTTATTTATGCTAATATGTAACTTACATATGTAAGCAAATCTTTATTGTACCATTTTGAAGCTGTGACAAGCCTTTAGTGTGGTACACTTATAACAGTGCAAGGGACTTTGAGTACACCCTTAGTGAGGCTGGTACCCCTTCATACAACCCCAACCTTAGCTAAAATAATCGCATCAGCACAAGAAAACCCAAACATAGGTACAAGATCTGGATTGCCTCATACTCTACTTTTAATTCCCGGTTCTGAACAGTGTAATGAATTGTGAAGCTCTCTTGTGCAGCTAAATAAACAAATAATCATTCAGGGAGATAGATTATCATTAGCAATGATCTGTCCTAACCTCTTAAAGTAAAAGTAGTTTCTAGCAGATGTTTATCCCTTTCTATCTTCCCTGTCTATCACTCAATGGGAGGAGGGAAGGAAAGAAAGAAAAAAACACAAACAAACAAAAAAACCAACCACCAAACAGGGAAAAAACCAAGGGATGGGGGAATCAAACAAGGGGGACTATAAGGTTCGCCTAAGCACGATATATCAGGGCAAAAATTAAGTACAGGTGAAATTCTACACTTTAATTACCACACACTATTAAGCTAAAGAATAGCTTCAAAGAAATGCAGAAACATTTTGGCAGCCAGTCAAAAATACCTAACATTTACAAGAGCCAGCTGAATCTTGCTAGGATATTTTCCTCCCCTTCCAAGACACTTTACCCCTCGGAACCCACACTGACTGATTTACCCCCAACATCATTGCCATGCTTCCTCTTTTACATGCAGAAAGGAAACAACCTGATGTACCAGCATATACTGTATCCTGAGCTCGAAGTCAGGAAGTAAAACTTCTGCAGAGTGTTCCGTTTTAATTGGATACAGTCACGCTATCCAAATAGGAAGAAATTTGCTACAGATTAGCCATTTTCCTCCTGCATTAATAGTCAGAGAAAATTAATTGCATTTTGCAGTCATTCACACTATTGCTTTTGTTTTTTCCAGCTTCAAGACTTGTCTCAAAGAATTACACTCCAACTACAGCATATCAAGTCAATCCTAACAAGCACTGGGAGGAAGAGAGGAGTGGACAACCCCTCATTCCTGTATCAAAGTGTTTTGTGCTTACGCTATTACAAAAACCCATAGGGAGTTCAGAGAGAAAGCCCAACATGGCTGTTAGGGAAAGGTTATTTCAAAACTCATGTAGAGCTGTGACAATAGAAGACAAGATGTTGTGGGGATTCACTGGTTGTAGACAAAAGACGAATAACTGCTGCCAGAAGTATCTTCTCTGATACTCAGAAAGCTATTTCTAAAAGACATTACCTTGTCTTCAGAACCATACCAGATGGCAGGAATTCTCAAAGAGCATGCTTTGAGTTTATTCTAAATAGATACTGAGGCATGTCCTGAAGAGAACTCATTTCCATTTGCAGTCTGCCCCCACTGTTGTTATTAAACTCTACCAAAAAAGCACCACAAAAGTTCCAACAAAATCATTTTAGCTATGTGATGAGCAGTGTTTCCTTGAAGTTGGTCACGTAACACAGGACCTAGGTCACAGCAACAGTTCATTTGAGCCCATACCTGGTCCAACACAGGTCACTAGTGGCTGTTTCGTGAAAGAAATGTAAGAAATGGCAAACCTAGACTAATACTTTTTCCAGTATACCTTTACACCTTATAGTAATCTGTGGTCTGACAAACTATCCTGAGCCAGAAGTTAAATCACCTTCATGTATAAAGTAGGTCCTATCTACGTTACAATTGTACCAGGCACACAAGGCTCCTTAGATCCCTGATGGCCTGTAGCAAGATCTGATAGATCTTACCTGGGTTAGCCATCTCCTGCTCATATGCCACAGATGCATTGCTGAGGTCAACACAAGCACCTCAGCAGACTATTGCGCAGGCACAGTAGTCTACTCATGTGATACCAACCACAAAATTAGAACCACAGTTTCCTCCCTTGTTTAACCTAAGATTTTTATTCCCACTATTAACAAATGGTGTTACGGATGCAGCTCTTAACTGTGTCATAGTTTGGTTGAGAGACAGCTTTGCTGTGAACAGATCCCCTAATTTAGTGAGTTATGCATGGGTCCTACACACAGTATCTGACAGTGCAGGGTCTGAGGTTCCCCCCCGCACACCCTCCAATCTGCTTTCAAAACTTGGTGGTCAGTCTCTATGTACACACGTACTGAAACTAAAATAAGCTGCTCACTGTCAGTGAAGGGACAGCACAGTCAGTAGCCATGCAGGTAGTCATTATGAGAGTAAAACATAACCTCTTTAATTCTAAAGAAGAAAATGCATCCAGACGCCATTTTACAACTTAGCAGATAATTTTAGAAATACAAAAGAACATTCACAGCTCAGATATTTGCTTTAGCATCGCTCCTGTATAACTAAGGAACAATTTTGGTTCATAAAGAATGATTAAAGCACCAATTATTTTGACTAAACATGCATTTGAAACCCTCAGGCTGCCATGGACTTTAAAGCCATTAATTCATTATTTAGCTGTCAGTGTGGAAAAATGTCACAAGCTTAAAGGTTTAACAAACACTTCGCAATATTAAAGCAAATGGTCACATTTGAAATTTCAAACTGTTACACGATTTTATTTATTAGTGTAGATTACCTTTTGTACGCACATTGCTTGCAATGTATTCTAGAACAATTTTGTGTTGAACAGAATCTAATCGTATTTTAAGTTTAAATTTAAATAAAGAAAGAGAGAAAAGACCCCCTCAAGAGCTTCTGGGAAATCATTTAGAAAAATCTTTGAGGCTCAGGTGAAACAAGTTGTGCTGTGGGATTTGAAAGATCTGTGGAAGTGTAAGCTATAAAATCACTTCATCTTGGATGCTTAGAAAGGTGGTTTGGGAAAGAAACTCCACTTTTTCAATGCCTCAGTGATATATGACACTGACACTAATGGCTATAAAACCTTATTAGGGAGTGCTGTGAAACTCAAATATATGAGTTTCTTATGTGGAAAGATTTGAGTATTCACATTACGGTGGAAAAGAGGACATGTTCATCTCCGGAAAGTGGATTGATTCTGGCAATCTATTCGGGTATATACAAATATCTTAGCTCTCCAGGACTGTGACAGAGACAAGCAAATGGCACAGCACTCACTCCTAAAGCACTGGCAAAAATTTCTGATGATTTGATACAAAACTTAACTTTCACTTTTCGCAGTTTTGTGGCCTTTAAAATAAAACAATGTCACAAACCAAGGTTTGGGTACTGCAAACTTCAGCAATGAAGCAAGAACAGTGAATCATTTACATGTCAAGTTAACTTCAGAATTAAGCTTCGCATTGAGTATGCGAAGCTAAGCACCGGCTGCAAGTCAGCAGACACAACACTTCAGCAGAACTGATCTTAAGAAGGGGCTGAATGGTCTCCTCCTTGAAGCAAAGCAGGGCACTGAGTAACACATCCCATTCGGACCCCTGCCTGCCAGGGTCCGGAGAGCACTGACAGCCCCCCGCCAAGGGCTTTGGCTGCCTGTGCTCAAGGCCTGCTCTGATATATTGTAATCTTTCCAAGTCAGAGCTGTGGGAAGCCTCGTTAGGGTTTCCCCCCCTGAGGCTTGAGAGCTGCATTCAAGCTCAGGGCTTTGCCCTCCGTCCTCACCTGAGCTATGCAGCAGGTACGCCTGTGCCTAGTCTTGTACCTTGCTGTCCCAACCTGCTGACTTCATTTCCCAGCTTGGCCTCAGGCCTAGCTCATCACTAGGACATGCCTGACAACCACTGCCCTGTTAGACAATCCTAGTTACCATCAGTGGTCCTTCTCCGTACTACTTGCTCAAGTACTGTGGGACTGCATCACTGGACAGTGAGTGCACTGCTGTGCTTGCCTTGCCATCACCCTCAGCTCCTGGTTCAGCGGCAGCACGGAGGGGCCTGCCCTGGCTCTACCTGACACCTGCCCCAGGAGAGGAGAACCAGACCTGCAGTAAGAATCAGACAACTCTCTCCTGGGGAAAGGAGTGCACCTTGCACCAAGCGAGGAAGATGTCCATCCCCCTCTGCAGAAAAGACTTTCCAGAAAGACCAGAGAGAAAACAAAAATGGAAGATTTTTCCCCCTGCTTAGAGGAAAGTGAGCGCCATAGCCTGAGTGCCAGAGGGAGCACTGAAAGTAAAAGGAGAAGGCTAAACCCTGAAGGGCTCACGGGAGTTCTGTTTTTGAAAGGATGTCAAAGTAGGTTCCAGAAAAGAGAATGCAATTTTATAAATTCCTGATTGGAATTCAGCCCTGGGAAGAATCAACAAGGAGTACTGGAATCACACTGTGAGCCATATTTAGGGACTGTGCTCTGCAAGAGGCAAATTGGCAAAAGAGAAAAGAACTAAATTGATAAATCCTAGGTGGCTTTAGGTACTGGATTTTCTAGGTGAAATTCCCAGTTATTCAGTTATCCTATCCCCACAAGAGAACCAGGAATCTGAATTACGGATGTATGTAATATACCCAAATATACCCAATATACACAAATCTCCCATGTTAATTTTCCAGTCCAACCAATACATTTGTTAAGGGACCCTTTTATTCTTATTTTCCTTCCACCTCCCAAACAACAGGAGATCCTATTCAGTTTATCGCCACCGGCATTTGCAGTATCTCAAACGCAGATCTGTCATTCTAGATTTTAAGTTCACTGTTAATGTCAGTGCAGACTCCTCCGAGTGGTGGGGACCATTCACTTTCAGTAACTTTGCATGTGAACATCAGGTAAGCTAAGAATACCAGCATTAAAAACTGCCTTCACCAAAGAAGCAAGAAGAGAGCACTTTCTCTCCATGTGAAAGTTAAGAGTCTCCAGTGGGCTTGGAAGATATTCCGAAACCGTTTCCACTGTTCTTGCAGGAGATGCATATATCCCCTCCAACTACCTGTAAGTGGTAAGGATGCACTGTGAAAAGCACAGAGAAGGGCAAATACTTCCTGAACAACAGGCCAGCAGTACAGAAATGTATGGTTAGAACTCATTCATTCAATGTATCAAAAAAAGATCCTGCTCAGCTATCTGCAACATAGAGATGATGGATGCTCCTTCCCATTTTTGTCAACAAGGGAGCATTCTGCCTTTAACTGGGCTGCACATAACATGGTCATTTTAAGGTGTGGAAATATCTTCCACAAGAAAGGTACCTAAGCCTTCCTTGTCCATCCAATCTCGTCGCAATTCCTGCTACTAATAAATGCTACATTCCTCAGTCTGGAATCATCTCAGTGGCAAAAGGAACTGTGTGTTATTGCTGAAGCCCCCCAGCCAGTGTACAATCACTTTCTAACTTAAGGTTAAAAAATAAGTTTTCAGTGAAATTAGATACTGTGTGCATCTTAGGAAATCAGAGACAAGGAAAAACCAATTTTAATGTCATCTCCAAAGCAAAGAAAATGCTGTGAGCAATATTGTGTTAAAAATTTAAGTCCTGGAAAAACAAAATCCTTAAAAATGCAAGATGTTACTAATATCAATTAGAGAAACAATTTAAAAATATTTAACAGGTTTTTGCTTTTCCATTTAGACAGAGAAAAGAAGATTGCAAATACCTGGTAATTATACTACATACCACAGACTTGTGGTTACAGAAAATAATTAAGCATATAGTCATGAGCATATGGATTTGCAATTGTTATTTAATATGGTGAACATAATGAATAACTGAAAGACATTGTATATTTATATATTTAGAGAGACTTGTCTGAATGTATTTTTTGCTATCACACAGTACAAGCATTTGAATGAAACCTTGGTTCCACTGCAGTCAGTGGTAAAACACCATTGCCTTCAATGAAGCCAGACTTGAATGTTTACATATGTACACCCATACAGTAAATATCTTTTATTTTCATATGTTGAAGATTCACCTACTAAGTTGAAGTCTGAGAGAATCTTGGGTTCCTGGGCCTCTGAAAATGTATACCAAATTATTTTGTGCAAAGATACATCCAAAATTATATCACTGTGATAGATTCTTCTGGATTCACAGTTCTGTATCAATTCTAGTGTACACACTAGTTATAGCCTGAAGGTACAATAAACTATGCAAGTTAATAAGAGGGGGCTTGAATTTTTGTTTCAAACAAGCATTTAGTTTATAATAGCAGGAATACATATGAACAAAGAGAAGAACAGAACAGTACAAGATTATACAAGAGAGATGGCTCTCTTAACTGAATTTAGTTCTCCCCCTGCAAAGATGGCAAAAAAAATCCATTTCTTTTGTTTGACCTAGCCCAAAAATTCACTAGAAGTCCTGACATCAGTGGGCTTTGGATCAGGTTAGATAGGAATGCGTTCATACTCATGTCAGAAAATTAAAATAATTTGCATTTTAAAAGGTTCAGAGAATAGTATATGAAAGAACAAACATGTACCATATCGAAAATATCTGGCCCCATCAAAGTAACTAGGACATTCTGAGTATATTTCACCCTAAACTTTTAAGACACTAAGCACTTAACAGGAATCAAAGTACTTGCAAACTGTTATAACAGGAGTAAAACCAGTAAAAAGCATTGGATAAATATTTGCAATCACCTATTTTGACCAAAACACTGTTGGAAACATTGTTTATTTTACACTATTTATTAGCAACAAATGAATGACAGGGATCTCTTGTCACCAAAAGCAAGCCCTCTTGTGTTAACTCATTCTTATACTTCTGTTTCTGGATTTTAAAGAAATAAGTAAGCTTCTTGTCCCTACCTCTCCAAAACTAAACTGCCCTAATAGTTGAGAAATCTTCTAAAATCCATCATAATGCATTTATACATATTTCTTCTTCTGTAAACATTGCTATTGAACTTTATAATCTCTTCTCCATACCTACTATTTTTGTAAGTTTTCATATGTTTCCATATATTCCTGCAGAAATATCTTCCCTTTTTTTTTTTTTAATTGGGCAAAATTATCAAGTAACCATATTGTTTATCAACAAAAAGAAGGTAAATTATCCTCAGAATATGGTTTTCCCTTTTTCTTGGTGTTTTCTCAACCACAATGTAAGGTTAAATCTTGACTACACATAGACATCAGATACTTAAATTTCCACATATAAGCAATTTAAATGAAGATAGCAGAAAAGTATATATATAAGCAAAGTTAATCACATGCTCATTTTGCAAACTACTTTTCAGCATATTTAAGTAGCAGGAATACTAAACAGATCTTCTGGTCCTATTAGTAAAAATCCTCAAGAAATACACATTATAGAGACTCAGTATTGACCAGGAGCATGGTATCAGTAGTTCAGCATCTTAGCATCGATATTTCATGTAAGTTGGCAGTACTTAGTCTTTCTAAGAATTCCAGTCATTCCTCTTCTATGAACTGACACTGAAAACCATGGGTTCCTGTTTGCTGTTACACATACAGGATGTTTCTTTTGCATTAAACAAAATACAAAGTGAACCCAGTTTACACACATTAGGCAGCAATGAAAGCAGCACAGGTCTACATAAAAGTTTCTAAAAATACAATCACCACTGAAAAGAAAAGCAAATAATCAAAAAACAGTTTTGTAAATTGGGTTCTTTCTTTAACATTAATAGTCTTCTAACACTTTTGAAAATCTTATAAATCCAAAATCTTGTCAACAAGTTTCCCTTTTTCCTTTTGTAGAACCAAGAAATTTTCAGATTCTTAAGTCGCTTGCTAAAGAGCTACAATAACTAAAAGGCTTTATTTGAGTGCCTGCATTAGTGATCTTAATGCTAAAAGGAACTGTTGGAGACTTGCTAGTAAATTATAATACAGAAGTTACTTCCCGAAAAATAAACCTGTGAGATCAGTTGGAGGCTTAAAGACAGAATGTCTGACACTTCTGTGTGGTGTTTTCACAGGATCTAACATAATGGCACTATAATTTCCTCCATTAGCTGCTATTACAGTACCAGAATCAAATAGCAGTGAATGATAAGAAATGAAAAACACTGTAAATTTTAGGAGGACACCTGTCATTGCTTACATATGAATTTTTACCAGTGGTGTGGTCCCCTGAGAACTCCAACACCAGATAAAACAACTTTTGTTTTAGAAAAACCGTAAGAAGGAGGCGTTGATGAATTTCCTTTACGTTAACAGAGGCAAGCAGGCCTAAAGGTAAGGTTCCAGTGTATGGACAAGGAGAGAAAAAAAAAAAAAAAAAAAAAAAAAAATCAAAGTTCTGTGAGCAGAGGAACAAAGACAGCCTGGTCTCACAGGAGTCTGTGTTTTATCACTGGGATTTTCTAGTGCCTAACAAGGTGGGACTTCCAACTGAAGTTTTTCTAATAGTTAGGGCATTTGTAATGTCTCTCTTCTGCACAGATTCTCTCACTTTTGGTAATAAACATGCTCCCACCCTAAACTCTATTCAGCAGGGGCATTAATAAAGTTTTTTTTCCTCTATCCAGATGCTTGGGTAGAAATGTGCACAAAATTATCATCTTTGATGCTTCTAGCTTTTTTGTCAAATAATATAGCTGAAATTAGGCAAATAGTTAAAAAGTTAACACCGGAGAACAGATATTTGCAGGGAAAGCAAAAGGTGATGTTTTATTTCCTTCTAAAGCCATGCTAAGCTATAGTAGGCAAAGGTTTTGCTGTTTTCTTCCATTAATAAATCTCCGATCATTTACAAAGAGAAGTACTGGTATTTAGGGATGATCTGTGCTCCTAGGATCTAGACCTCTGAAGCCAGCTGAAAACACTAGAACATAATCAAATTCTAGATCTAGTGATGTGGCTAAGGACTGTCTCTTTCAGTGCAGATGTCTCATAAACTTGCTTTTTAAGCTGCCTTCTGCAGACCTCAATGCAAGCCCAAGCTGACAGAACACAGATTTAAAAAAAAAAAAAAAAAAAAGAAAAAAAAAAGAGCGCCATGCAGCACTGCACCCACAGCATTGCAAGCCTTGCAAAACTGCTTCAGTTAGCAGGTCAGCCAAGGGGCTGGAGTTACTTAGGCCTTCAGGGCTGCCTCTTTTTGGTAAAGAGCCTCAGCAACCTCTGGAATAAGCCATGCTGGAAAGGTGCAAAGGTGGTTTAAAATTCTCTTAGCCTTCCTCCTCATGGGCCAGATTTGCTGTTCAACCCTACAAAGAAGCTCTCCCAGCGTATATTTTGCTCGTGTTGAGTAGTCTGAAGCAACGTTTGGTTTATTTATCTACTTTGGATGAGAACCAATCCCAAGGCCCTCACAGCACACTGCTAATTAATTCCTTTCCCATGAGAAGAAAATTATTTCTTTCCTTATTTTTAATAGCCTTCAAACAATGTGAGGGTCTTTCTGGCTGCAAGGTAATTACAGAGCTGCTGCTCACCTAAATCCTCTCACTATTTGCACAGAACATTTTTAGTATGCACTACATCCTTGTCTTCCTTTAAATGTTTCTGTAATTAAAGGCAATGCTGCCAAAAAGATGTTCCAAGTTGAATAAAAAAAATACTTATTTGCATGAGTAAACTGGCTAATTACTTGGGCAATCTCACACAAATATTTTTCCCGTAAGTTATGTTTAGGCATAGAAAAAGTAACCATCAACTCAGGCATGGAGAGAAAAAAAAAAATCAGTGTTAAAGCACGGCAATTAATTTAAACTTGGTACACAACTCTACACTTGCTTTTTTTCAGAGAAAAAAAGAGATTCATTGTAAACACATATCACTGCACATGCATAGACAGTTATTGCAAGATTGCAACTCAGCTGCTCAGTACAACTGGAAACATGCTCACGTGCAGATGCAGTCTTTGGGGGGGGGGGGGGGGGGCGGAGAGGGAGGAGGGGAATAATCAAATAAACAGATTCAGACTGCGCCATTAAGCCACTCACCAGCCCCAACAAGAACTCCTTGCGCTATTATGCTCTGTAGCTTCCACTGTATCACTTCATCAGAGATGTGGGGAACTCTGATTTCTACAAGCAAACAACTCTGCAGCCTGGTGCTTTCAGAACAGTCATACAGCTTCATCTCCTTCTATCACATTTACTTATCATGAATTATTTCAGCTACATTTTGATTTAGAGAAATCCAAACTGGGACATGGGAGCAGAGAGAGAAGGCAGGGGCCTCCGTTAAACAAGGCTGTTAAGGTATTATTTGGAACAGCAATAGTGCCCTTCCCCTTACATGGAAAGATACCTGCTTCTTTCACACACCCTAGGTCAAGTCCAAAACATAAAAGAAATGTGAAAACATTAGCCCTGCTTATGCAAGCCAGAAGTTATACTGACTCCTTGACATTCAATTATGTTTTCATGCATAACTTCAAATGAGTCATTTCATCCTACCACCTGGTTTCCAGACTCTTCATCCCCCACTTCGTTTGCTTAAGGAGCTCTTCTTGTTCATCTGAATGTTTTGGGTACTAATTGGCAATGAATTTCCTTTCCACTGCTTTTCATTCTGTGTTTTCTTGGTGGTCCTTCATCTAAGTCCATTCAAAGACAGTTCTGCTTGCCAGGTACTGAATGCCCTTGAGCTGTGTTACATCACCCACAACTGCAAATAGTTTGCAGTGATCTCTCTTGGCCCAACTTTAATAAGAATGCTGTAGAAGGGACTGGTGATTCTGTTTTGGATTTTAGTGTTTGGGTTACTCATGTTTCTATAAAACTGCATATGGGTCACAAAACGACCACTGAACTAGATTTATAACCTTTATATGGGAAGTTCATCTTCACTGAGATATGATTCCTGCTATGCCTGAAACTCAGCTGCAAAGCACCCTATCAAGGCCTCAAGCCCTTCAATGGTAAATATTTCTTTCAAAAAAGGTTTGTTTCTGTAGTAAATATCAATTATGCAATAGGATGTGCAGCCACATACGTTCACCTTTCCATATTTGTGCTCCAAAAATATAGCAAAGGAAGCTTTTCTCCTCCAAAAGCCTAGACCTAACTGCTGCTGAGAGCAGTACCTAACACCTCAGAGCAACACGGAAAAAAGACATCATAGTAATAAACAAGGCAAAGAGAGTCAGGTTTTGTCTGAGGTAACGGGGGGGGGGAAGAAACCAAAAAAAACCACAGACTACTTTTGAGTGGTCATGACAGAATCTCTGCCCCATTTCACGTCAGGCATTAACAAGCTCAGGTAAGTCATCCACACACTAAGCGAAAAGAATAAGGCCCAGCTAACATCAACAAGGCTGCAGAAATGAAATTAAGGCAAAACTTAGACAAATACCTGAAACTTTTAAAAAATGAAAACGGCTCCAGGAAACAATCTCTGATAATAGCAATGCTATACTTACTCATTTGAGCCTTTTAGCTGCTAGATGATGCAGTGAAAATTCTTAAACAGAATGTGCCCACCATGCTCTTTGAAAGGAAAAAAATTACGTCGGTAATTACTTTGGAAAACTTACATCAGCTATTTGGTCACGGGATGAACAGAGCATAATTTTTCAGATAGTCTTAACTTCAGCAATAAGCTTAACTCTGCTTAAATTTCTGAGAGGATTGTACTGTGAAATGATGAGAAAAGAAGAAATAGGGAAAAGAGATGACAGTTTGGGCAGTACCTTTCCAGAAGACAGTAAAAGGTTTAAATCTGTGATCAAGTCAGTATTGTTTGTTCCAAATAAGGTAGCACATCAAGAAGGTCTGGTGCTCTACCTGTGAGATATCTGTGCAGACTCCTTTAGCCAGTACTTCATATATTGTGTCTTATAAAAATCACATACGGTTTGCTAATGCTACATATCAAAAGAAAAACAAATACAGAAACCTGGTTCCCCTTAGATTGTTATCTGTATTAAATAATGGCCAAATGCTCTGCTGGCTTAATTCCATTAAGTTCAATGGAGTCATGCCAGGAAAGAATTTGGCCCTAAGCATTTAATGAGCCTGTTACTTGAAAGATTAGGGGCCAGATCCTCCTCTGGTATAAGCTGGTATAATTTCATTGGCTTCCATGGAACTATGCCAACTCACAACAGCTGAGGATCTAGACTTACAGGTAAGTAAAGTTACTTTTGCCGTAACAAGTATATGCGGCTCATATCCTCATATATGTTCAACTTGTCAAATATTCTTGCAAAGATCAAGCCTGGCCTACAAACCTTCCTCCCCAAAAAAGCCCAAGTGGCAATTTCTTCGGTTCTTATGTATCAGTTTAACAACATAGGATTCTCTTTCTCGTCTCGTAAGCTTTCAAGTAAGGATTCTGCCAAATTCACACTCTTAAGTCATATTTAGTTTGGCTCTGACTATCACAAAGTCACATTAATGCAAAAATTATTTCATGTTAGATTCTCAAATATGTAAAAGTCATAAGCCATTTTTACAATTTCCATCCATAAATCTTTGTCTTCTTTCTTTAAGAGAGTGCTGCCTCACAACAATGCTGGGAAGCAAAACTAATAATGTACAAAGCTCACTCTCATTCTCTGATGAAGGGTTATTATTCTGCATTCAATGACATTCAAAACCAATCGTCTGCTTTTTCCTAAGTACAGATCAACTTAGGTATGTTTATCAATTTTTGCTCATGGTTATGAACATTCTAAATCATTAGTGCAAAAGCTAACTCCAGTCAAGGGCTTTAAATTAACAATTGCAAAATACAATAAGCGTCCTTCATACTTTCTTCCATCTGAGCTGTCTGATTTTATACAAGTATGACATTTCTGATCTTTCTGAATGTGCTGGAAAGCAAAGAGCTGGACTATCAGCTGATGTAAATCCGCTTAGCTCCGTTCAAGTTGATTTACACCTCTAAAAATCTACCCCCTTAAAAAGGACTAAAATCATTCTTTGACTAAACCATGTCAAAGATTTTGGACAACATCATGTTAGTAACATCCTTGAGCATTTTAATGGGATTGAAGTTACAACTAGTTCCTCTGCCAGATTTCTGCTTTGGGGTGGATTCTAGGTAAACAACAAGTTGGGCAATTTCAAGAGAAGAACAGAAATAGAACAGCATCACATTCAAATTATTTAGGAAGACTTTAGAAAATTCTCAATAACTGAGAGGAAACACACTGACTTAACACATAACCAGACTTAAAGAATTCACCATCTGGACAGTCCATAAAGTTCTAGGCACAATATAGTGTATTGGTTGATTAAGAATATCTTATATAATCATTTTAATCACTCCAAAATATGCTGATGGAAACTCTGGATAAGAATTGTCATATGGTCTTCACTTAATTGAAGATTTTTCTGAAATGTATGAAGTAAGTATGCAAACAGTGCATTTATGTAATAGGAATGGTTAGCAATATAGCAATGGGGCACTCCAGGGCATGTTTTATTGGTTCATTAAATCTTGCCTCAGGTGTGTTCTACCACTCGAGGCAAGTATTAATGGACCAATAAAAAAGACCCTGGGGTGTTTTAATGCCATAATACTATGGCTGTCTACATTTAAATTAATTTTTTAAATAGCTTTTAAAAATAATTTTCCTTGGTATTTAATATATCCTTCCACTATTTAAAAGTTTGTAGTAGAAAGACGAAATGGCTAGAAAACAAAGACAGAAGAGTCTATTGTCTAATAAAAATATAAGTACTTTCTGAACAGTAAAAATGTTAACCTCTTCTACCTCAGATGCCTCCCTCATTTTTCAGACTTTATCTCATTTTCTGATTCACTCTCATATCATAAAACCACTATGAAAGACAGCTATGTAGACCTGATTTTTTCCCTTATTTGAATCCATCAGAATCAAGTTGTTCTTCAAAGCAGCTTGATTTCAACAAACTTAAAATTCAGCAGGTGTCTAGGAAAGTAAGCCTAAGTGAAACAAGAATTTTGTCAGTTTTACTACAGATGGACAAGATAATTGTCTGTAGTAAAAACTGCAAGACCAGTTTCAGCCAGCAGCGGACACAGAACAAGAAAGCATAGATCTTGGAGACAGACTGTTCTGGGGAGGAAGAAAAGGAGGAGGAATAGCCAGCTTAAATTATGAAATACCCCGTTTCACAACTTCTGCAAGAGAGAGCATCTCCTCCTCCCTCCCTTTCAGAACAACAAAACAAGTGAAGTCTCAAGACATTTCCTTCAGGTGCACTGGGGCTTTTGCCAACACACTGGTATCAGTCAGTAGACACAGCCATGCTAAAGAAAACAAGCTGAGCAGGAATGGCTAACCTAAGGATAATAAACTAAAAATATAAGGCATGAAGACAAGCATCACTTTTGAAACCAACATGCCTGTTTGATTAGAGCAAAGTGACATCATACACAAGTGTCTTGTGACACTTCCTTCCCCTAAAAAGTATTTTGTATAAACCAATGAGACTCCAGTTCAACTTTTTTTTTTTTTTTTTTTTTAAGTAATCATTATAATTTCCAGTGCTGCAACTGAGGTTGCAGAGTTTACAGTAGAGACTGGTTACAGAAGACTAGTGGTGAAGGCCTTGCTGAGAACAAGAAAAATTTGCATGGATTCAGCTGCAGCTGGAGTAAAACTTCCTCAGAAGCCAGTCACATACTGTCTGACAAATTCTGATCACACTGCAAGTTTGTATTTCTTTCCTTAAACTGACTATAAAGGAGTGAAAGCTGTTGAAGGGACATGTATATGCCCCACTCAGAGCATTGCCCTGTATCCTGAGATATCACTTACATGCACAATGATTGCTGATGGGGTAAACTGTTCCCAAAATCAGCTTGACAGCATTTAAGAAACACTTAATGTGGTATGTCCAGCTATAAAAAATGCTAGTTACTGGCTCAGTGATCTTAGAGTTATACAACACCAAGTGCATATTCTTTCACTTACTAGACAACAAGAATTTCACCATCATTTTGGGACCAGAATGTGTCACTGTCTCACAAATTGAATACTACCTTCCTAGATCTTCCATTGAAATTGCATGCTAGTCAATAGGAATAGGCATATAAGGACTTCCCTTAAATTGCAATGAGACTGGGTCCTACAGGAAACCCTTATTTATCCCCTCAAATTAGGTACTAATCCTGCTACGTAGGTTAAGTGGATAAGCCAGGAGCAGAGCTGATGATGCACTATGTCCTTTCATACTAATGACAACAGACTTAGTTTGTATTTTTAATGACTCTCTCTCTTCTTGTATGCAAGCTGTGTTCTAACAATACATGGAAGCATAAACAACAGAATCCCAGGATTCTCCTGTGTCAGCCACTGACCAATGGTTGTCTCCAGTCTGGCTCCAAAGCAGATCCGCTGTTTTTCTTGTTGCAGATCCGCAACAAGAGAAAAGTCCTTCTAAATTATCAGTAAGTAGCAAGGCCAACCTGCCAAGTCTCCTGAGCCTACAAAGAAATTGATTGTGTCACTATTCCAGTGCATGAAAACTAACAATTCCAGGACTGGATGCATCTCCAAGTTGATTTCTACATCCGGAGGCATAAATATTTTCCAAATAATGACCAAGATGCTTTGTGCAATCCACATGTAAATAGCCAGGCATTACAGAGACATAGGTATTAAAACACTCTGTAAGATATCAGCATTGCTTATTGTACATGAAGTGTTTCTGAAAGGAAATGCAGGAGTACAACTGCCTTTTTTTCTTTAATTCTGCTAGCTAAATTCACCAAGAGATCCCACCTAGAGCTGTATTTCTAGTGCAACCACTTGAATTCACATTAGATTTATCTCACCCTATAAAAGCACAATTCATTAAACAGACTGATAAAACTGTTCTGTTTAAACTAAGGCAATTTTATCACAGTCATTTCAATTATTTAACACTGCTTTCTTAAATCAGTACTTAAAGCTTTCCTTTGACAAGTATTCTTTTAAATAAATGAGCTGTAATTTAAACAATGAGAAAATAATGACCCAGAACAATATATACAATTAGGAAGATATTTTCCAAATATAAATGCTCAGTATTTATTAAAAGTGATACACAATGTCTCAGGCAATGAACACTTACACACTGAAGTGGCTTTCTCAGTTGATAGTGTGATCATCCAAGAACTTCTAACCAAAGAGTAACTCCCACTCCCAAATTTTGACAAGGTTTCACCACAAGGACGCTGTTGGACAATTTAAGGTTGTCCAACCCAGTCTGTCCAATTCTCAGCACAAGACAAAAATTACGGGAACATTACACTGTTGCCATGAAGCCAATGGCATATTTTAACAGAGCTCTGCATTGAGCTGTAGAGGACTATATGAATTTGAACCAGGGTAACAGTCAAAGGTTATAAACCATGTTTGACAAAAGGCAAGCAAAACTGATATGAGCTCTTCACTCTTGTGTGTTTCTGGTAAATTTTTTTGTTTTTTTCTTCTAGTTAGAAAAGGTTTCTTAAACAGTAGACCTGCCCAAGGACTGCATCATTCCATTTTTTATATCATGCAACTTCACTGAAATCACCGAAAGAACGTTAAGTGTGAATTTTTAAAGTCCTACTAATCAAAGGGACCACTATGTTAGCTTTGGAATGATCTGGACATACCTTCTCAATATTAACTGTATTCCAGCTAGTGTCTCCACCCTGATGGCTTTTAAAACAAATTCTAGATCTTCACAGGACATAAGCCACATACCTAATTTGCCTAACTCCACATCAGTGACAACAAAATGAAACATGCCTTTCAGTTTTAAGACTACCTGCAATAAAGCTGGGTAAGACTCCCAAGTCAATTTTACTTACTCTTCATTGAAGCTATTCCCTATACTGAATTCACTATCACACATATCCACAATGAAGTGCTGAATCAAATTTCAGCCACAAAAGAAAGACGTTGCACAATCTCCACCCTAAATAAGTTTACAGACTTTTTAAATGAAATAAAGAAAGTTTCCCATCAGGTACCTCCTTTGAGTTAGTCATGTATAGCTAAGCATTCAGCATGCTGTAACAATTCAAATTTAAGCTTTCCTTGTTCAAAAACAGAGCAATTAGCCTTCAGGTTTTTTCAAAGGGAGCAACAGCCTTCATCTAGCCCTGAAGAAAAGAGATGGTTTTGCAACACTGCCCCTCTGGACCAAGTATTAAATTTTTCCTACTTTGTCATCCTTAGCAGCAGCATTCCTGTATTTGGGAAACACTGCAAGCCCTGATAAATAATACACAATGATATATTATATGTACACAGGTACCACAGTAATTACTTTCACCTGACCATACCCATTCACATATTCCCATACTTGGCTTGAAGTTGATCATCATGCTACAACCTTGTGTAGTCTAACATTATGGCTAATTCTGAAAGATAGTGAGCACTATTCAGCCCCCAGGACATCATGTAGATAACACTCAAACTTCATAATACATAAACATCTGGTTGCATCAAGCTCAGATTTTAAACCTGAGTCAAAATTGTCTTAATGCAAGAACAGAAGCCTGCTTTCATGGAAGCAAATTAGCAAAATAATCTCTACGCTTGGTCATGTCATAATATCATATAGGCAACCACTATCAACTCATACTAACATTTTACTACCCCAGGAGCTTGACTGAAGTTAGTGGAGCTGCTCCTGCAGTAATATACTGCTCAGCCTGAGTGACGCTGGAAGAATCCGATCCTCACTGACATTCAGATCATAACTGTCATTGCTGTTGTCGGATATGAAAGTGGACTGCTTCTATCATTGATTGCCTTTTTAAGCTTATGAGTAATAAGAACCATTTGGCATAAGCGAATTCCAAAATTTTCAGACTTTTCAGCTCCTATCATTCTGAACACAAATTCCCAATTCCTTTTCAAACCACAAAGTTTGTAATATTGACAAGAGATGCATAAATAGTGCTGAGATTTAAAAGAAAGAATATTTGTGTGTTTTAGCTTATACATACCATTCCTATAGCTCAGTTGCTGACATATAGCCTTTGAAAAATAAACAGATTTATGCAATTGCTACATGGACCTCCTGTGCAGTATAAATACATATTTTGCTAAATATAAAAACAGTGCACACGCACAAAAATATACATGCACCAAGGATTAGTTATAGAGGAGCTAACAGAAAGACAATGCCTCCTGGGTTTACGGAGCAAATGTAATTTCTATAATGAACCTTTTTTTTAAATCCCTGATAGTTTTAGACCCAGGCAATAATGTAGAAGTTTTCGTAAGAGAAAGTAGTACAGTGGCAATACCGTGAAAGAGAGAATTGATCCCAAACAAATGAATATTAAATAGTCAGACATCAAAAGAAAGCACACAATTGTTGCTTTAGGAAGGGGGGAAAAAAGCCACACCATTTTCAATAGTCATCAGTAGCCAAAAAACAACACAAAACCACCATTAGTGTTTATTGATGATAACTAGATATGCTTCTGTTAGTATTCTAGAGCCAGTGCTGTCATAGTAATGTTTATTATTACTCTTTGTAGCTGTAGGCAGCTAGAGGCTCACTGTGTCTACCCTTTTCTCATAATTTTAAAAAGATTAATCTTTAGACAATGATCTGCTGATACCATTAATCTTAGTCTTGAACTTCTTTGTTGTTCTTGCCCAGTAATGAACAGTACCACAAAATATGCCTTGCCTTCAAAAACAACAAGGACCTGATTTGGTGGGACTCTCCACTTTGAGTAATTTTTCACTGCAGCACAATATAGATGTAAAATGGCAACCTAGGTGAGACAGCCTTATTCTCTACATCACCACCCTATTTTTATACCAAGCCAACTCCATTTATGTTAATACAATTATAGCTGCTGCCTGAGTAGAAAACTATAGTGTCAAGGTTTCACATGCACTCCGTGACACAGATGGTTGTGCAGGTCAATAGCGTATCAAAAAATAGTACAGGCATTTTCATCTTCTTTATATTACAGAAAAAGAGAGAATCTTTACCCCTGACAAGGGGTAATAAATTTTTCTGGAATCACTACTCAAATGTTCAGCTGCTCATATATTTCCCCCTCAATAAAAACTCCAGAACTCACCTCTCCATGAAACTTCTGTCACTCCTATCCTTTCATTTCCCTTATTTAAAAATAATCTTTGCTAGAAATAAGAAAAAAACTATTCCTTGCTCCACAAAACATTGACAAGTAATTTTTGTCTGCATCTTCCAGGGGGGGTGGGGGACATGTGGAATCAATCTTATTTTTAGCAGCAATTTAAACCCACTAAAAATTGAAAAGTTTAATTTTCAAGCATAATTTTTTTCCACATAGAACATTTTTCATTAAAATCAAAATTCAGTGGGAAAAAAGAGTTCTCCAGACAGCCATACTGTTCCACCCTGGTTAGCCCAGGTCTAGCAGGGAACTATTCACTCAGATAAAAACAACTATATTGCTTCCAAATCCAAGCTTTTTCCATGAGCTAGTGTAGTGCTCCTCCTCAGAACTGCTGACAATGCAGTGTTAAGACATTTAAGCTGGTGCATGGCAAAACTATTAACTGTGTTTTTCTTCTATTCAGTATATCTCAGCTCCTTAGAGTTCCGGGCAATGGAGAACTGAATGTAATAATCTGTATGTCCGATAGGCACAGATCATCTTCAGTACATTCAATACAACACAAACTTTAAAAAAAAAAAAATTGATACTAAAGTAGTGAAACTTTAACAGCAGCAAACAAAACTTTCAAAACTTACGGTTTTGAAGTATTACCATTTTCACTATTCAATTTCAGAACACCCTTTACAATCCCCCTCCCCAAAGAGTGTGAATTTCCCTTTATAACTTCCTGGTTGGATCCACTCTTTCACATTCAGATAAGTTCTCATACTGTACCACCCACACAGATAGTACATGCTTTTTCTTATGGGTAAAGTCAACACCTTTCAAATGCATGTATGCAGATGATTTTTTTCTTCTGTCTCTCTCCTCACCAGCAACCACACGCCTGCTGGGGAAAAGTAAAAAGGGAAGACCAGCGTGCTCAGGAGAAAACATTTAGAGGAGTCACACTTGACTTTTCCCAAATATAAATAAAGACTCCTGCTTCCCAGATTAGGCAGACTGGATAAAATCTTGGAGTAAAGCCTTCTCTTTGTCACTCTTACTGCCCATTTAATCAGTAGAACATGGAAGAGTTGCCCAGAGTTACCCAAGAGCAGAATCTGTACCAGATTTGCCCCACAATCTCCATCCTGTAGAAAGTTAATTCTGTACTGTATGTGTAGCTCCAAGACAAGCCAATAGTTTACCGTATGTTCAGTTAGGTCTGCTCTAATGAACAACAAAAAACAGTTTCCCATGCTCTCTAAATCATCTGTCTTTTGGGGTAAAAGTTTCCATGCGCAGTCTTTACCCAAAGTTGAAATAGTTTAACTTTTGATTAAATTCCCTTCAGATATTTATTATTTGTGGGAAAGTAAGATAAAAAGCATTCCAAATTGGTTAGAGAAAATCTAACCATATTTTTGACCACAGCTAAAATGACTGAAGCTGAGAATGTTTAAACTAACTGCATGAAGGTAGAATTTACATATACACAGGTATTTCCACCTGTTGCATGAATTTGCAAGTAACACAAAGGATTCTAAGCCATAAGGAAGGGTGCAAAAGAAAAACAAACAAACAAAACAAACAAAAAAGTCAAAACTGCTCTAGTTCTCTAGTTAAATAATTACGCACAATTTCTGCATAGACACAAAGGATAATAATGGGATCTTATTCTACTCCCATTAAGTTTTATGGCAAAATTCCCATTCATTTTAACATGAGATAGCGTTAAGGAAGAAAAAGATGGATCCATGAAGAGAAAACAGAATTCAGTCTTTCTAAATGCAGATTCCACTGCTGACTCCAGAACAAATTTCTGTGCAATCTGTAAGTAAAATACTCAGAACCTGATTCAGCCTGATGGTGTACAATCTGGAGCTGAGGTTTGTAAGGAGTTCCCTTTCTACGTACATACAAGGGTCAGGAGGAAGAAGCTGAATGGTGGAAGAAAGAGAGATCCATATTTCTCTGCAAAGTGCAAAAGAACTGTAAGTGATTTCCCATGTTCCTCCCATCTCCATTCATTTGGAGATCCAACACAGCTGGGCTTTATTCCCTACAAAGTACTTCTTGGTGCTTTCTGGGTTATCCGAAAGAAGTACAGGTAATTCCTGTGGCAGAATGGGCATGGGACCACATAACTTCTAACTTCCCTGTCTGTTTCCCAACTGTTAGGGAGGGGATACCAAATTACCCTGCAATTGTACTGCAATGGAGAATTCACAAAATTAAGCTTAACTACAGATAAATAAAGCAATGGTCAAATTTTGAAAACTTGACATAGGAAACATAATAGGCTCCAGAAGCAACAATAATTCAGCTGTTTTGTGGACGTCTTGCCCCAATATGCTTGTTTTTCCTCTATAAAACATAAAGCTACCTTATCATGTGATACAATGGCATAATACATGATACATAGTTCTCTCCTTTTTTTTTTCCTTTCTTGACATTGTCATTTTTAACACCAGAATATTTACATTGCATTTAATAAATATACAATATATTGTATGAAAACAAAATGTCTTGAGAAGGTATTTTCAAGGTTTTTAATCAAAAGAATCCAAATCTGAAAAATCTCACATATATATTTAAGTTCCCATCAGTGGAGTTTCTTGAATGAATACAATCAGGCTTGCACATGATTCTTTACAGTTTAGTGGCCTAGAAGAATTGAGATGAAAGGCAAGAAGAAACAAAAAGTTGGAGCATTAAAAAAAGTACAAAAAAAGTGGAAAAAAAACCAACTCAGATGACAGAGGGAACATCAGAAAAAAAAATCATCCACTCCACTGCAGCAAAGGAGCTATCCAGTAAAATCTGACCAAAGACCTTGTTTCCAAGTTTTGTTTTTATTTTTAGACCCTGTTAAAACATTTCTAAAATATGCAAGCAATGACTTTGAAAAGCAGTAATTGTGATATTAAATTTTATTGAAATTTCCTGGGCACTGATTTGTGTACAGGCTCTTATACCAAGTTCCCACGAAGCCGTAAAACGTTTAAAATACTGTCTGTGCAAATGCAAAATTTATGAATTCACACATCTCTGGTTGATTTATGTGAAATAATAATGCACTATTTAATGCTTAAACATGGCTAGGAGCAATGCTAGGCTATCAAGATGTACAATGAAATAATAGATTTATAAGACGGATAACCTTCCTGCCTAGAGAAGCTTGTTTAAAGGTGTTGTACAGATATATTAAACTATATGTAATTTTATACTAACTTAATGCTGTAGGCTTATACTGCAAGCAGTAAAAGATTACTGCCACGGTATTCGCAATAATAAAATGATCTGGCTATTCAACATAAGGTATCAGAGGAGCGAAAAAAAATTCTTTATGATTTCAAACTTTTTCCTCCTGTCTTTTGATTTAATTTAAACATTTAACTGCTATCTTTGCATTTCACAGCTCACTGTCATCAACTCTCATCTGATTTATCTAAATTACTTTTGTTTCACCCTCCAAGGGCAAGATTCTGTCTTTCTCTCTGACACTAAACAACAACATATTCAATGATTTTCACATTGAAATAAAAGGGACTTTCTGTGGGACATGGTGCCTCTTTCAGGAACAGACTTCTGCTGAGGTAGAAACTACCACTATGACCTTGTTGTGAGTGGTAGCTTCCATCAGCTACGTATTCCTGGCAAGGCATGCAAAGGTAGCATGATCTAACCCTTAAGTAGACAAGCAGCATGTAATATTGCATAGGGACTCACAATATTGACTGATACTAGCTGGACTACTTGTAAAAGACAATGAAAAACAGAGACAGTATCACATATTTAAGAACTTGTATTATTAATTCAATGACAGGTATCCTCCCACATGCTTGCATGCTGGAGCAGCACCCACAGACCCTACAGAGAATATCCTCCCATGTTCACGTTTATTTTTCTCAGAAGAGTTTGTGGTTTGTTTGTCTGTTTGGTTTTTAATTTAGTACTAAACAAAAGGCATTTAAATAAAAGGCCCTTTTAGGCAACTTTCACAGTGTAAGGGTATTTTCACAGAAATTTTGAATAGGACTCCATCCTTGGAAAGAAACTCACATTAGAATCCAACAACAAACAATTCTTCCTATGATTTTCTTTTTTTTTTTTTTTTCTTTCTTCAGTCTTAGTCCTGCTTACAAATTGTTCTTGACTAGATTCATTTTTTCAAGAATTTGTATACTATTCAAAGATGGTGGGCTCATATTTTCAGAATTTCAGTGTGTGGATTTATCATGAACCATTCACAAAAGTAGTAAGAACTCAGGCCAGGTCATAGAGAGCTTACTTATGCTGCTGAGTTTTTAGTTATTCAAGTGAGTGGTTTTGCTTAAGTCAATCAATGAAAAAAAGATTAAACGGCGTGCAAACACACTTGATGGGCAATTTTATTTAGTAGACACAAAAATAGCCACATTTTTCTTAGTGTATATCTTGCCGAGATTACCACAGACTGAATCCTGCTCCTGTTTGATACTCTCAGGCAATGAGAGAGCTCAGAGCCCACACTGAAAGCGTTCAAGTGACTCTAGGTTTTGATATGCAACTACTGGCTTATAAACATGAAGGAAAAGCAAACTTGTCCAAATCCAGTACAAGATGTAAGTAGCTAGCACAAAACTGAGACAGAACAAAGGCACTCCAGTATAAAATTAAGTTGAAATACCTTCCCACTCAACCAGTTAAATAGCTAAACCCAGTAAAGCCATCCTGTTTGGCTTTGAAGTTCCCCAGACAACTGTAGTTCTCCTTCTGCAGATGGCCAGGTCAGTCTGAGCAAGGCAACATTCATGTTATACCTGAGCCCAGCTGAGATGCACGAATTAGGCAGTTCTCCAGTTATCAACTTCAGGAGATTTCCAGAAAGTAAGGATAGGATGCATCTTTTCTATTTTTAAACATTCACAGTGCAGATGTCTACTCATGAGCCAGCCAATGGTAGTTCTAGGTTCGATCTATCTCATATTTAAGATGAAGGTCAAGATGAATCATATCCTAGAGATGCCCATTTCTTAACATTGACTAAGAGCAGAAACTACAGGGTCAGGTTCAGAGTTCTACACTGTAGTCTAAAGACAAGATGAATTCCACCCTGAGCTCTTAAGACAAAGGGTTTAGACTTTGGTCAATACTTTCTTTCATTCAATCTTAAAGTGAATTAATAAAAGAATATAGAATCATAGAATCACAGAATAGTTTGGGTTGGAAGGGACCTCTATATAGAAGCTATATGATGAGTTTGTTATACAGAATAATTGGAGGTAATGGTGTCTCCAAGGTCTCTGTTTCTCCAAGGAAGGAGGGAAGCAAACCAGAACTCATTGCAGAGATTTCCCCTAACTCAGTGGCTACACTGGGCATCTGAATTGAGGCACACTATTACACGCTCCCATTCTCCTCTGAGCTTGCAAAACTGCTACCTCCTACATGAAAGAGGAAGAAGAGCCTCTCTAGTCTCTGGTGCCAGCGAGCAGGACACAATTGATTCTGGCTTATATTAAATTGTTCTTAGATGATGTTCTACATTTTCAAAGTATCCTAGAGACTTCCAACTAAACCTTTTAACACCCTAATGAGACAGGGGAATTGCTGTTCTGCCTCCTTGTAAATGAAGGAACTGAAAGACAGATATCACAGTCTATGCATTTAAAACCATTTGCTAAATTTGAGTAATTCAGTATCTGGATTCTCATTTTGGGACTCCCAAAGCATAACTTCAAAAGGTAATCAGTACCCACTGCTCTGAGCTCAACAAGAGCTGACATCATTCACCTCCTGTGAAAATCACCCTGAAGACCTTTCAAGGCAGGCACGCAAGAACCAGAGCACACAAAATAGTGGGCCCTTTTGAACATGTTTTCCTGAATTACTGGCTTATAAAAAAAAAATCTGCGAGCCACTCTAACATTAATTAACAGCACAGAAAGAG
Source organism: Aptenodytes patagonicus (assembly GCF_965638725.1). Lineage (NCBI taxonomy): Eukaryota > Metazoa > Chordata > Aves > Sphenisciformes > Spheniscidae > Aptenodytes > Aptenodytes patagonicus. The sequence goes on along the minus strand of NC_134950.1, from coordinate 98,102,599 downwards.
AAGCAAATACCATGTTTGAGCATGTGAATCATATATCTGCATGTTGCATAACTACTTATGCATGTTAGTTTCCGATTCCATTATTAATCACAGTTTCTTATTGTAAACAGAAAAGCAAAACTCACACAACCGTAAATACTCTGGTTTACTTGTTCTTTTTTTTTTCTTCTGTATTTATTCCATTCTCAGCAGTGGTTAGCATATAACAAACACTCTATGAGGAAATAAGTTTGTTTTGTGCTAATGACACTTTTAATAGCCATTTAAACCCAGATGAAGTAGAGTGTAGACAGTTTTATATACATCTAGGTGTTGAGCCTTCTTTCTAACCAGCAAAACTGCTTTTGCAAAGTTTAGAAAGAAATTAAGTCCAAACTATATAATATTTTACTTCCAGAAATGTTAGCCACAGCTGAAGAATGTTTCCTGCATTTTCAGAACCTGAGCAAATATTATTTTAAGCCAGTGTGGTACTGAGTATTTATGGCTCTATGTGCTGCAACGGCACAAACAAGATGGTGAAGGGAGGTGATGGTTACAGAGGCTTCATGAATCATGATGTCTCATTGGGTCAAAATTTATTCTACAGCTCCCCACTTGGGGAAAAAAGCAACTTGAAATAGGAAAAATAACCCCCACTGTGAACATAGCTACTCTCTCCATCCTTAATCTCTGTGCAAATCCAGCCATCTTTAACTTCTCCAATAAATACTGACAACTTTGACTCTAAACCCTCCATTACCTCAATTTGCAAAAAGGTCAGATAAGAGTTGCAACTAGAGTTCTACAGCCAGCAAGGAGAAATACAAATCTAACTATATTTTAACATATGTGTATTTAACAATTACAATTACAGGCATTTAGAGCAAAATTCTCTCTTCCATTAACTAGAGATTTGCCACCAAGATTTGATGCAGGATACACAATAAAACTTGCCTTAGGTAACCACAGGAGGACCAAAAAAATCCACTAGCTTCATCCAAGGTCATTTTTAACTAATTTGTAGCAAAATTACTGTGAAAACTTTCAAAGTAGATGATAAAAAAATATTCCATATGGGCATACTCTCTGAGGAAGAGAAGAATTGTATAATACCAGATAATAAACTCTGATATAATACACCACAAATAGAGGGACTTCTACATCCTATCATGCTCTCTACTTTCATAATATCTAGCTAATAAAATAAAAGATTAGTTCACCATTAGAAGTACACAACTTGTCTGCAAGTCTACTGTGGATGCTCTTCAATGAACAACAAAAAACATTGTAAAATACTATAAATGTAATAGAAGAGTAAAAATGTGAATGAAATATAGCATTAGAAGACAATAAACATTTCAATTTAGATGGTGAAAATATCCTGCAAAATCCAAATATAACATGCAACTCGATCAGTTTTCTCACGATCAGTTATAAAATCTTAATACTTTTTAGAAGACTGCATAGTTCTGTGAGAAAGAAATGCTAGAAAGGAATGTTTGTTAAATATGTAAATCTCCAGGGGGGAAAAAATAACTACAAAGATTAATCATGAAATAACTGCAACTTTAATTCCAATGTGAAATGAACTGAAAGTGGAACATACATCAGTGAAGGGACAGACCGAGACCATACTCAACCCAAGGTCACCATTCTGGGTATTCGCATAAACAATCACCATCATTTGAACAGTCCAACAAGCTACCTATTGCACACGAAGTGTGCTGTTCTAGCCAGTACCTTTATTCAAGTAAAACTTCCCAAGACTTTCTTAAAGAAAGGAACATTGAATGAGCACTACATACTGATACGGCTAATACACAAAAATTGTAAATATTTTAAGTTATTCTAGGAGACACTGAGTACATATTTCAGCATACAGTTGAACATATGCCATATTAACACTGTGAGAAGTCACTGTAGCTATGAACTAAATGTTATTATGTGTTTATTTAGACAAATACATTTATTACTTCTTGCTTAATCTTTTCCCCAAAATTGTACTGCTGCATCAGAACACATCACACATCAAATTCTAAAAAAAAAAATAAAAATTCAAAAACCAAAAAACACCTAAACCCAAAAAATAATTCTGATCTCTACTAGTCTCATGTAAATCCAAAGTTTTTATTGTCAGTTTGAGCCATTTTTAGTTAAGTCCCCCAAAACTGTTTTTATTCCCATATGTATAACTGAAAAAAATTAGCTGAACTTTCTAAGAAAATGCTCCATTAGGCTATGACTAAGCATGTAAAGTTTCAGAGCCCAGGAGGGAATTTTCTGCAAAATTACAAGCAATTGAACATTTCCACTACAATTAATCGTGTGCCCTAGGAAATGTACATCTCAGACAATTAAATTTTCTCCTGCTTATGCTCAGTACAGCATTTTCAATTGGTCATAACCTTTCCTTGACTCCATTTTCTTAAAGTGGATGGTCCTCCTAAGAGTGTTTCTATGTCACTTCATAATGTTATGTCTATCAGTATGTTTAACATTTTTACAACTAGGTGCTTAAAGCTATACTTCTACAGTCATGTTTAAGAACCTAAGAGTAATTTTATTCCCCTGAATGCCAGGTATTACAGCTCCAGTTGACCCCAGTAAACGTACATGGGAAATCTAGTCAGTACAACTAAAAAATTAAATTTCTCTTTTTAAGTTTGATAATTTTGGTATACTATGAATAATATCTGACACGCAACCTCAGTCCAAAGACTACTTATTCATGGAATTTGGGATGTTTCGATGTAATGAATGCAGTGGCAGAATTTTATCAGCCATCAATCTGCTCTATCTGCTTTCAGTTCACAGCCATTGACCCTACGAAACAGTAGATCAGTCAAATGATACATTTCAGTGTTGATCACCTCTTATCATTACCAGCAGTTTTAAATTAGCTGAGGCAAACTAGTAAACAGAAGCCCAAAACCAAAATTAAAAACAAAAGACACCTTGACATAACACACTAATGCATTCCAGTCTCATCCAAAACGTAAAGCCTTGCTGTCCTGAGGGCGCAATGTACAAGGGCTTCTGCAACTCATCTCAGACCAAAGTGGCATCCTGACAAGTGAATAATCTCAGCAACACAATGAAACTCAACAAGTAAAGACGAGTTCAAAGCTGTGGGGTTTGTTTTTTTTTTTAACAGCTACCTTGGTATTTAGGCACTAGCATTACTTAAGCTGCAGATTAAAGCTAGAAAGCTTGCAAAATACTCCACCATGGCATGCTTCTTTTCCCAAGTGCCAGAACCACTTTGCAGAGGGTCTTGGGGTATCGGGAAAAAGAGTAAGGAAACAATACTGTATGCCTCTGCCTATCTGCATGTCACATCCTCCCCCAACATGGGAAAAACTGACCTGTGAATTCATTCTCCCTCCTCCCATCTACTTGCACAGAAGGGTCTGTAACAATCTCAGGCAGCTGATGGAAGCCTGAGAAACATACCTTGTGTTCTGCCTACCAACCTCATAACAACAGCAGGAACGGGATAGAGGTTCCCTGTGCCAAAACAGAAGCAAAGTAAACGAGATTCCAGTATCATTTTAAAATATTGTTTGTGTGCTGAGGGAAAATATAATTCTTGTCCCTTTCCAATTAATGAAACCCAGTATCTGCAATTATCTACAAAGAGGTTTCTATGCAGTGGAGATGAATTACTTGTTTCTGGCAGCAACAGTCCCATGCTTAAAGCTCCTAACTGTATCAGTCATTCCTGAGTACTTTCCATTCTCTGCAATCTGGAAATCCTCTGGATGTGTGGACTAGTTGTGTAACAAAAACTGCATTAATACACACCCTGGATGACTCAACTTATCATAGTCACTTTTTTTCTTTTTCATTCACAGCACTTCTCAAAGACACTACTACTGAAAATGATATTATTTTAGCGGTGCATAAACAATGTAGATGTAAGCTCTTAACATGCAAAGCAATCAAGTTAACAAGCCAATATTGAGCGACTTTTTTTTTCTTTTTTTTTTTTTTCCTGGTAGTAAATGCAGAACACAATAAGCTCAATGTGATTTACAAGGTGTTAATAAACCCTCAGGTAAATAAATATCTTTATGATTCTGAAGGAGTCCTGAGGTGGCTAGGCAGTCTTAGATTCGTAGTTAGTTGCAATGCAGGAATAAAAACAAAAGCAAAAAAGTTTTTTAGGTGCAGTCACAGAAGTGGCTGATACAGTGAGATGGTTCCCTCTTCTGGCCAAAGCTGGAGGAGACTAAACTCTGATTTTATTTTTTTAATTGAAATCGGATAATCTCTAGAATTAAAAATAAAAACATCAGTCTAATTTTACTCTACAACAAATTCATCTGAACATTTTTACAATATATTTTTCAGAAATTAGTCCAGAGATGAGGTAATTTTCAGAAAACTCTTTAGTGAGGGTCATATATCTGGTCTGTGGAACTTCATGTTTAGGTTACCTTACTGATAAGCAAATATTAGCATAGGTCTCAGAAACATGTATCCAACTCACTGTTCTCGTAATGAATATGCATTCTTCAAAAGAAAGAAACTGTAAAAAACAGTTAAAGCTAAACTGAAAGATTATTTAATAACATGTTTTAAAAAAAAAAGTCATTCCCTTGTTGACTCTGACTAACCTTGTAATTTCCACCAATGCTCCAATCCAAACACCTGCTGGTATCTATGGTAATGCAAGCTCAATAATGATAAATTAGAGGGGGGGGGGGGGGAAGGCCCCAAACCAGAATATTTCCTTTCTCCATATTGCACCTGAGAACCTAACTACACCACTAACAGTGCCAGTGCTCATTCAAGAGCATATATTATCTTTTTACCACAAGGTAAATATAAAAATAATTTAATATATGAATTTGTATCGAGAAGTCAGGAAATGCCAAGCTGAACTGGAAGAGCAACTCCTAGGGCAATCAGTAAAAAATATTTAAATTAATGACATAATTTTAGAGTTGAATACATAATTGTCTGGTTTTTTTGTCTGAGGCTATTTTGGACCTCATCCAAGGAAATAAGATCAGCAAAATAAACAATGTAGAAACCAGAGAAGATGCAAGAATTATTGATAGTCATTTGTTATAAAATACCAAAGAAAGAAACTCATCAAGAATCACCACGATATCTTACAACAGTCTTAAAGCTGCTTGAGAGATCATTCAGAGCACAACTGGTAACAGTTAACCACAGGAACACAATGCACAAGGACATCTACACACAGCTGGCAAAAGAGTGGACAAAGAAACAACAAAGCAGCTGAAAAGCTGCAACAAAACACTTCCTAGTTAACTCCCATCAAATGAAGGGAAAATGGAAATGAGGGGATTTCCACAGGACCCGAAGTTTTATTCTGATTCTAAAGCTCTGACAGATAATGAAGAGTTTGGGGATGATGCTAACAGTCAGGTTCTTCTATTGAAATGCATGCAGAAGTAAGGATAGACATAAAAGAGCGTACTTGATGCTTCACATTAGTTTGTTATAAGCAGACTAAGTTCAGCCATTTGCCTAGTTTAAACACCATCTACTTGTCTCTGGGCTCCATTTCTCCCACATTCATCCCTCTTTTTGAACTGCACCCTGGTGAAATTCCCCGGAATCCAATTTTTTTTGCAATCCCAATTACTGTAATACATTCCTGACAAAAGTCAACATTAAGTTTTGGAGCTGAGACAATGTGCTTTCCAAACTGATACTTTTCTGGGATATTATATTGCTTCTCCTAGGAGACTTGCAGCTGCTCATTCACTGAAAATCCTATCAGCCCTAACTGCTACAATAAAAAACAATAGAGATATTTCACTGTGCAGCACACGCCACTCAAGCCGAAGAGTTACCTGGTTAATGATGACAAATTGGGGAAGGACATGATAAAATATTTATTCTGTTCTCTTGTGCTTTAGGACTTATACTGTTAGATTTTGGTATGAACTCACAGCACCAAAGTTCTTCATAAAAGGATCCTTTCCCCCTCCCCCAAGTTGATGTGGCCAAATAATTCTGAATTCCTTTAATACCTCTCCTTTTTCCTTCACTTGTCTCGCTTTATTTATTATTCAGACACTGAGTCAACTACCCCTGGTTCAAATCTTGCTTTTTTTTTGTTCAGGGAAAATCACAGCAAGTCAATCAAAGCTTAGTGTTAAAACAGTAATAACAACAACAGAGTTAAAAGCAAACAGAGCATACCATTTTGGCTCTGCAGCAGCCCACAAAGAATTGGGAAGCAAGAACATGGATGGAGGAAAGGAAGATTTTGAACAAGGTGCAATCTTGTGAGCATGCAGCTGGAAAAAATTAAGTTGCCACTGAAATGCTTCCATAAAGAACTACAGTAAAAAAGAGGAAGTCTTGCTTAGAATGAAGAGCTACATCTACAGTAGCAAATGGAGCACAGCCAAGGCACAGGATTGAGTACTAACCTATGATCATCCTTAATATCTAGCTGCTGCACGTTGTCTACTATGGCTTCATGCCATGCCAAGTAGCACTCTCCCAGACAATGCCCAAACTTGGTCTAAGGGCCAACACAGGACGGGGTTGTTCTCAATACACAGTGTGGGTAAGGGCAGCCTATTCTGTGAGAAGGCAGGCAAGGAAGGGATAAGAATGAGTTCAGCTTTACGGACACAAACTATTAATTTGCCTTTGTAACTCTCCATTCTCTGCACCACTTTGCTCTGGCACCTTTTACATGCAACTCAAAAGTGTGAAACACGTATCTATGGGCTAACACACACAAAAGACAGGTGAGCTACTACACTAAGCATTAATATGGTCACCATCCTTAATAATATACCTCAATAATAATGAGTATTTTCCAGCTAGGCAGGCATCAGTCAGGTGGGAAAAGGTTGGTCTCTGTTGCTCCTTGGAATGGCTGTTCCTTGATGGTGTTGAGTACACATCTGCCAACTCCATTTTTTTCTTTCTATTTTTCCATATTAGTGGTTCTCCTCTTGAATCCCTGAGAACTTTTAACTAATCCCAGTTCAGCCATCTCACCTCTCTCTGCAATTTTACCTTTCCTGTCTTGTGCAGCTGTAGTTTAGGCACTTTCTCACAACTCAAATTTTCTCTAGAGTCTGACCAAAGTTACATTGCCTTATCAATGCTGAACCTTGGAGGAAGGTAATCCCTAAGAGGAGGGTTACACCTTCAGGTCAAGAGAATGGGCTTTTTTCCAATTTATTGGCAAATACAAACATAAGCAATGAGCCCTGAGTATTTTTATTTAAAGTATGGGACCAGTACACCTTAGTATGGAGTGGAGGCCATAGGCACCATCTCTTACAACACCGTAGAGGGACAAGTCCGAATTCATTTGTATAAGAACAAACTTCCTTGCCTTGAATCTCTCCCCTCTAGTGCAGACTGTGTCTGTCTACACAATTAATGAAATTAAATTAAAAAAAAAATAAAATAAAATAAATAAAAATGTTTCCTACCACAGCAGGATGTTGCCACTATCCAAGTATCTTGTTTTTCAAAGTCAGTTTTCAGGAAAAGAAACAATATCATGAAGCAGACTGATATTGAGAGCTGCATTTTCTGACATAAAAGTGTTTAGTTGCAGTGTTCTAACCAGTTCTGCCACAGCACAGGGGTGCTGTGAATGCTAATTTATTAATGTTTATATCACCAAATTATTTAAAAGATCCTTAGTTGGAACTGTTTCTAGAATATTAAAGCACTGTCACTCTCAATATGAAGAGTAGCTTACACATCACTATTTTTTACCTCGACAAAAAAATCAAGTCAGGAGAAAAAAAAAAAAAACAACACTCCACTTGGCTTCCCATAACAGTTTTGTCCTGGAAGTTCAAGGCAATCAGTAATTTGATAAAAATAAAACAATTTTTCATTGAAAAAGTTACGAAATATTCAGAAATATTAGAAAGAAAACATATTTTGCAGGTGAGATTTATGTTACAGGCGAAAATGGGACTTAAATGATACTTAGTTTTATGTTTCTCTTGCACTGAAATACAGTGAATTTCAATATATGAGCTAACATTAAAAGGTTTTCCTTAAACATATGCTATTTATACAGCACCAAGATTTTCTTGTAACGGCAAGCTTTTCAAAATACGACTTTTTGGAATAAATCTATAAATAAAACACTACTTTACTTTTTGTGTAAGCTTGACTTCATCACTTGTTATATAAAAGAACAACAGATAAAGTTTTTACAGAGCACAGAGAATCAGAATGTTTTAAATATTAAAACAAGCTTTTGTAAATTTCCTTTGTCTCAGATGATTTGCTTACTGGATCTTAACTTCCCCAACAATGCTCACATTAATAATGCTAACATTACTAGATGACGTACAATCTTTCTCCACAGAGTCTTTAGTCAGTCCAGCCAAATAAAGAGGAATTAAGAGAAAATGTCTGCCAACTTCAACAATGATAAGCAGTACTTCAAAGTAAAGCATTTACTTGACAAAAATAAAGGCACTTTCTAGTGATAGTTAGCAAAAGTAAGTATGAGCAAACTGAACCCCAAATTTCTAAATGTATGAGAAACATTATATAAATCACTATCAGGTGTTTTATATCCTTCTGTACCTAGTTTCTAGGATTTTCTTGGTGCAGGAAAAATAGTCAACCAGAATGTATTAATGTTGATATTGCCATTTCCCCAAATAAACACAGAATTTTATTACCATAACTGAAATAAAACCAACAAATCCAAAAGATAAAATTTCACACTTGAGCAATCTGAAATTTTCACATGCTACCCTCAAGCAATATTTCCAATTTTTTAATTTTTTTTTTTAACAAGGAACAGTCAGTTTTTATCATGTGAGAATTTTAGCATTGTTTTTGAGACAGAAGGCTCATGAGCAGAAGGCTCAAAGCTTGAGTCACATGAGTAGCAAATTTCTGGGAAAGATAAAAACTTGGTATTTAGATCCGCCTCTATAACCTAAAAAAGCAGCTTCTTAACAAAAGCCTCTGTCAATCAACATTTACTCTGAAATAAGTTACTAATAATTCTGTTAAACAGCCATGACACTACTTGTCTCTTATATGTTCCATAGGTCAGTTTCTCATAGTTTTCAAGAAAAAATTAAACCATACCTTCCAAAAACAGACCTACAGATAACATTAAGAGGTTTGCCCCTGACTTTTAAAAGACAGGAGTTCACCCTTCTGTCAAGTTCATGGATGTTATAGTTTGGTATAATTCAACTTCTAATTCCTGATGATATCAATGATAATTTGATTCTACTAGTTTAATTTCTTTAGACACACATGTAAATTAAATATTATGCATATTATCATATTGCCTTTCAGTTTTGCTTTCTAAACTTAATGCAATATAAAGTATTCTTAACCAGTAGCAATCATGGAGAAATGTAACAAAGAAAAAACCAAACTCAGAGTTGGGTAAGATACAGAGATCAACTACCACACAGCTTAGGCTTTTTTCTTTTTCCAAAGGGGTGCTAATGTATGTCTACATAGCACCAACTTACAAGGTTGTATCTTGAACAAAGACCAGAAAAAGCAGTTCAGATGCATATATCAAAATTCACAAAAATTAAAAGAGGTAAACCTAAGCAAGGTGAAGATCTGTTGAGATACCATCTATAGGCTCATAGATGATTCATTACAATTTGCCCAGCTTTAATTCTACGCCTTTAGATGGTGGTTTAATAAAAGCCAACAGCAAACGAGAGATTCACCTTGAGTGTCACTCAGTTTTGCGGTCAACAGGCATTCATGCCAGATGCACCATTACATGTTTAAGCTGTGAACAGCATTGCATGGTGTTCCCTCACACACACAATACTCTGCAACGAATGACAGATGTATTTCTACAGACAGCTGCTCAGAGAGGCCTGCATTTACAAGGGATGATGCCAAGCACTCTTCTTTTGTATTTCTGAGGGTCTTTATGCTGACAGGTGACTTTTGACATTTTGGCATATTGATGTGAAAGGCACAGATATATTTTCCTGCAGTTTTGCATAAGACATATGGGAACCAGAACGCACCTGTCACAAGTTGCCAACTGTAATATGTAGCTTGTAAGAAAACATAACCTCTGGGAATATCCAAATAATATTAATATGGCATGGCTAAACAGACAGAGGCCATAGTCAGGCCTGGCATATAAGGGCACAACTGCCATTGACTTTGGATGGTGTAACACTTCCTTACACCATAGCTGTACATGGTCCCAAATGACTATCAATTTTTAAAAAAATCATGTTTGAGGTAATCACAGGCGTAACAGTAAAGACTTATATATATAAAATATATATATATAAAAAAAACCCCTTCATTTCTTTCAGGGTTATTATGAAAGCATTTGAAGTAGAGTGAAGCAGAAATCACCTTTAAGCCATTGAATGGCTTTTTCCTGAATGTCTTCACTCAGAACATATACGCTATTTCAGTGCCTAAATGATGGGTTCAGTCACCCACAACAGTTCTTACTACACTGTAATTTCTCTAAAAGTAAATAAAAATAAAAATGTCATATATGGAGACACATTTGGAAATAGAAATAGTAAATTTTCTGCAAAAATAATTGGTTAGAAAATGATTCTCCAGCCACAAGTTGAATAATACATAGCAACTGCTGAAAATACTAGAAAGTATACAAACTTCTGAAGTTATAATGGATTATATTTTTAATCTGAGTAGGGATGACAATGAAAAAAGTTCCGCGTAAAACTGGAGAAATATTTCCAGAAATACAACCATCTATGATATTTAAATAATTGGTCTCCTCTTAGAAATCATCATGAAACAGTAGTATATCAATCAGTACTTTCTAATGTTTTCCCACAGGTACGTTGTTACACTTGCATTCTTATTCAACTTACGAGCATATGCAACATACGGAGAGCTCAACTAAATGACTTTTCTAACATACCTGATAAGAGAGGCTTAAATTTCATTCAGACCATCAGTTTGTTCATAGTAACGGCTTGCCTGCAACGTCCTAATAATACTGAAAGAGCTTACTTTTTAGTCATTCTAATAGCTATGATTCTGACCCAACAGCAAATTAAACAGAAAGGCTAGAAGCATAAGTAATCCCCCATCTACACTAACAGCCTCAAAATCACCAAATCTAAAACCTGTATAAATTCTTTGACAATCTAAATGATCATCATGCTAATGGAAGACAATCTGCAGCTGCACGATTCTCACACCTACCCCTGCAACACTCTCCTGTTCTGACTCCTCTCCTCTAGTCAAATCCTAGCACATTCCTAACAGCCAACTCACATAACTACTTGCACAGGCAATACTTTGCTATAGTTTGTTTCCATTCATTTTGTTTATCATTTGCACTGAAACAGAAGTCAGGCAGTGTGTTTTAATTCCTGTACAAACTCGCAGTAAAAACCAAGTTCATACCCCTGAAAAGCTTGTAAACCCCAGTCTCACAATATTTAACATAATTAAAAATATGTGATATCAGACCTGATCTTGCATTCCAAAAAGTCCTTCAATAAACGAAAATTCCCGCTATACTGAGTGGAAGTAGCAACATGTATCATAACACCCAAAGTCTATCATATCCAATCAGTACAGTCAAGTGATACACAACTTAATTTGCGATTGAATAAGCGCAGTTACTGAGTGATATGCATCTTGCAATACTGCGTGCTGCAATCATTTTTATATCAAACCCGTGTAATCACTAGACAGCCCTAGGGAACGCCATTGACTAAAGAAACAACTGATAACTTAATATTCAAAATGAGAGGTCTCGCTAGATACCCTAGGACCATGCTGGCATTTTTGTTATCACAAGAATCTCTGCCACTGAAGTCCCTGTTCCTGATCAAATAATTAAAAAAAAAAAAAAGCATTGTATATTTATAACATTATACAATTGTGGGTTAACAGCCAGATCATGCAGCAAAGCAGCTTAATTCTGTGATCTTCCTACAATAGTTTACTTCAGATCACTCAAAGCAACGTGGTATTAAAAAAAAAAATCATATTAAGTAGTTTATATTTTAAACTTCTGTGTTTGATCTTAAGATACTTAACATCACAAATTATGGAACAGAATATGCGCTCCTGAAAACTGATATAAAATTCACAATAGGTGAAATTTCATTAAAGAAAAAAAAGTGCAACCAACACGTTTAGACTTCCTTGGGATATTGTGCTATAGACAGAAATACAGAAAACAATGGCACTGGTTTTGTTTAGTTTTTAAAGGTTGGCTTTCTGTAGGTTTTGAGTCTTTTCCAATTTATGTACAAAGAAAACTAACAGAAAATTCATCCTCCTCCTCCATTTTTGTCAGGGTTTTTTTTTGGTGATAATCTATGGTACTGCCTAGATGATTATACTTCACCATCTGGTTAACCTTATTAGCAAGACACTAGAAAACAAATCCTGTTGTGCTGGTTTTGGCTGGGATAGAGTTAATTTTCTTCATAGCAGCTAGTATCAGGGCTATGTTTTGGATTTGTGCTGAAAACAGTGTTGATAATAGGAGGGATGTTTTAGCTATTGCTGAGCAGTGCTTATGCACAGCCAAGGCCTTTTCTGCTTCTCACACCACCCCACCAGCGAGTAGGCTGGGGGTGCACTAGAAGTTGGGAGGGGACACAGCTGGGACAGCTGACCCCAGCTGACCAAAGGGATATTCCACACCATATGACATCATGCTCAGCATATAAAGCTGGGATAGAAGGAGGAAGGGGGGGGGACGTTCGGAGTGATGGCGTTTGTCTTCCCAAGTCACTGTTACACATGATGGAGCCCTGCTTTCCTGGAGATGGCTGAACATCTGCCTGCCGATGGGAAGGAGTGAATGAATTCCTTGTTTTGCTTTGCTTGTGTGCGCGGCTTTTGCTTTACCTATTAACTGTCTTTACCTCAACCCACGAGTTTTCTCACTTTTACCCTTCCGATTCTCTCCCCCATCCCACCAGGGGGGAGCGAGCGAGTGGCTGTGTGGTGCTTAGTTGCCGGCTGGGGTTAAACCATGACACCTGTGCAGTACCATTTTATCTATACTTCAGTTATTCTGATCACAAGCAGTTACCCAAAACCATGAAAAATTGTTATGGAGACTTGAAATGTGCTGCATAAACCACTTGTGACTGAATTCAACTAGGGGCTCCTACACTTTTCAAGGAAAAAAAATTATCCCCCAAAACTCCACTCATGATCATGTTTTTCATGAGCAAGAATATGCTATGTTAGATACTAGACAAATACTTAATACTGGTTGGTACCAAGGTATTGGGAGAGCAGAGCTCAGAGCACCGAGAAGCAGGTTAAAGTTTTTCATAGGTAAAAAACCCCAAATATTCCAGTCTTCGTAACTTCTTTGGGATCCAGGAAAAATAAGCAGCATTCGAATCTTCAGGGCAAAATAGACATGTTTATCCTACAGAGTAACAGTTACACTGAAAGTCTAACACAGTGGTTATCCATATACCTATGAGAGAGAAAAACCTTGTATTTACAGCATAAGAAATAAGCAAAAATAAATATCTCATACACTACATAAGAGTCATGCTGGTAACCGTAAGTAAACTCTTAATAAGAACACTACTTTATTAGAGGGATGTATTTCTGTGTTAATTCTATGAAAATTGAACCTTCTCAGTTTTTGAGACACTAGAGTCTCCTAAATGGGCCACTGAAACTTTAAAACAAATATAGGCCATGCTAGAAAGTGAAGTGCAAGACATCAGCCATACTGACTAGTTATTCTAATTCCTTAGGGAAAAAGATTTGCCAGAGCAGATTTTTCTCTTGTACGCATTCTCAAAGAAAGGACAATGATCTGCTCTTCCTAAACGGCAGCCAGGAAATACCCTTATCTAATTATTGCTCCATGGTCTGCAAAGGCAGAAGTCTTCATGAAGTAAGGGCAAAAATCCTAATTGGAGTTAGTAAAAGAATACTTCTCCAAGAGTGATCCAAAAAACTTGCCCAGCTTTTCTCTTCCAAATTTCTCTGGCAGAAATACTACAGGCTTACTGTCTATTGTAAGGCTGCTTCTAGCATCATCAGAAAGAAATGAAGAAAATGAGAAGAGAAAGCATAAAGAGGTAAACTGTGACTACCTCAAAAGGGTCATTCAGTATTTAGCAGGCAACATTCCAAGTAGATTGTCCATCCTTAACTTTTTGATGCTGCAGTTTTTAAAAAACAGAAGTCAAACTGATCACAGTTTTAGTTCTATTTAGTCCCATGTACAATACAAGGTCATAAACAAAGAGGTTTGCTCTGTAAATGAATGCACACTGTCCTACTTGCACATGACATTTCAATAGTTATGCAGAAGCTGCTTTGGGTTTCTGCCATGGCTTCTATCCACCACTAAAGTGATAAACAAGACAAATGAGTAAGTCACAAGGAGGTAGGGAGAAATTACTGCAGGAAGGCAGCATAGAATCAACAAAAACTGCCTTATATTCCATGCCAGGCCCTAATACAGAGCATGGTTAGGTGTGCGGAAACCTTGGATCTCAGTGCTATAGAAAATATATGGTATACTGCATCCCATTGGCTAAAGAAAGGCTGATATGAATTACAGCAGTCCCCAGAAATGGTCTAATTTATGCCAGAAGCTGTCGTAATCCCTGTCTTGACAGAGCCTTCTGTATTTCACCTCTCAGGAGGGTAGCATCAAATAATCTGCCCCACTGGGTCATCTACATTATAGGAATACGTATCTTTTACAGCAGGAGTTCAATATAGTGGGCAGCCCACACTGTTATTTTTGGAAAGAACAAAGCCAGTATCTTCAGATAATCACCTCACTTGGAAAGAATTGAAACATTTTTGTTTACAAAACAGTCAAATGTCCCTGTATTTATTGTTACCAAATGAGAGGCCAGTAACACAACATAGGCTTACCCTTAATATACAGATTTTAGAGAACAACTATAACCCTGTTACAGTTTATACTTCACCAATCTCAAAAATTACCTTAGAGGACCACCACATCCTGCTAACACTGAACTTGGTGTTCTGCATTCCGAAGGAATTCCATCACTCTTAACCACCGTTACAATCTCTCTCTTCCTCATACCTACAGAATGCCAAGAGCTTTGAAATGCATTACTATGCAAATATCTTGGGTGCCTTTACTACACATTTATACTGCAGAGTAATCAATAAATTATTATTTCAATATTTATTGGAATCTCAGAATAAGAAAGAAGACAGATTACACAAATCCATCTTAGTTGATTAATGGGTACTCCAGCAAAAGGCATACACTGATGGAGTGGGTCAGTATGCAGACTATATTACTGAATATTTCAGCTCGGTTGTAAATATAGTATCTGTTTCTCTTAGGGACTGTCACACTGAGTGCAGTATAAAAGGCAATAAATTTCAACAGATTAATTAACTCTTTGGTTACTGGGGCTGTGTGTCACCTATCCTGGCACCTAATAAAAAATCCTTTAATGCCAAGACATAAAGAAGGGCCTCTTTGGAAATGAGTTATTAACAGCATTTCGTGAATAGATGGAGAAATTGTAGCCCAGCCATTTAAGTGTCATAAAGTGCAGCAAAGGCTGCTGGAGGCCTCTGAGGGACGCCAGGCAATACCATAACAATCAAATCTGAGATGGAAGAGGGATTGAGCTGTCCACTCAGAATTTTTATATTGTCAAAGAGCAGCGAGGAAATAATGTGATCAAGAAGTGAATTAACCTTGTGTGTGAAAGAAAGGGGATGAGCTGATGGAAAAGGCAGTAAAGTAAAAATCACTCTATAATGCCTACATTGCAGGCTGGTCATGAGGGGCCCCTAATGTCTGCAAGCTGTCAGGGAACAGATCCAGCCCTCTGAGTGCCATAAACCCATTACCTGCATTAGTCTGTAATTGGAATACATTTATTCATACTTTTTAAGTTCTTAGGGTCTTGGTGCTGGCTAACCACACAGCATTAATTTCTACAAATGTTCTGTTTCCATCCTTGAGATAGAACATGGACAGTCTACTGGGGCAATTAATACTCAAAAAGGGATGGAAGACTTATATACCACATTACATTTATACATATGTCTATACCACACCATACTGTTTAATCTGGTTTCCTTGCTGTCAATTCCCTGTGAAGCTATGCTGGCATTTCTAGTAAAAAACAAGCTGCAGAAATTTGCACTGTTAGAATTGACACAACCATATGGGAGGACTATATCAAGGAGGAAATAATCCATACCAAGTCTAACAAGGTTGCTTTGACCTAAATGTCTTCAGTAACATGCTAGCCAAGCAAGAGGCAGTGAAAGTCATACAGTATACTTCTGTCCCATAGGAGTACGCAATTTTTTTTTTTCCTTACGCAAGACAGATTTTCCTTGGGCCACTCTTTATGGAAGTGATGGGCACAGTCTAGGAGTAGATTATGTCTAATGGGCACAAGCCTGTTACGTATACATCATTCACAATCAGATGTGACACCAGTGAGGCCTAGTATAAAATAAAAATCATGCATGGACACACACACTTAAAGTGATCCACAAAGACACAGATAAATTACTTGCAGAGTGGGCTCACACTTGATGCTTTGTGTCTTTAAAAGTATTTTCTATTATTAATTAAGGCTGCTTTCCTCATAAAAAAATTTGTTCACTATTACCTGAAAGCAGAACATATAACTGCAACGAGAGCTAAAGACCATCTAAGCAATTGGTTGCAGCATCACTATATGAACTGAGCACAAGAAAAGCATCCTTTAAAGGTCTAACAAATCCTTATCCTGACTATTAGAAAGAACTAGAATTACAAAACCAATATGCAAGTTTAACAAAGATTTTGAAACGTACTATGGCTGTCCAAGTATTCCTACTTTAGTGTGGAAAATTTAGTTATCATCCATTCCAGCATACTTTAGTCCACCTAGCAATCAAAATCAGGTTGAGAAATGCAAGCATGCAAGGTCTCCCTGTTGCTGCCAACAGAATTTGCCAAAAAGAGTATGTTTCCTAGCCAGCCACTGCCCTGAGAAGGGCGGCACAGGACTTCTGGTATAAGTCATCACTCTTAATAGTCATGTTCAGCCACCATCCTGGGGATACCACTTGTTCTTGGCTTACAATTCTCCCCAATCCAGCCCCTAGCACTTCTGACACTCAGAATCTGAACACAGTTTTAGTTTAACCAAGAAGGTTTATTAAGAACTACTGTTGTATCTAATTTTCAGAGGGCCTAGAGTAAGTACTACTGCAGCTCTCGCAGTCCACCCTTTCCTCTAACAAACGGACACTAAGAAAAAAAAAATTGCAACAGACATTTCTGTAAATACCACTTCTTAGACAAGCTTTTGTGAAACAGTGTGTTTATATTTATGCAGAGGATTTACTAACAGTAGAAAGGGATATAAAATTAAACAATTTTGTAAAGTATTTACTACTCATGGTGAATGTATTCTCTTCCTCAAATTCTATTCAGCAGGTCAACAACAGCAGGAGTTGAATGAGTTTGGAAAGCTTTGGACGTGCTTATAACAAAGAGATTGCATTATGAATATAACCATTGAGTTACCCTTCTCTGCTCCTTCAAGATTGTCCACACTCTCTTATATGTTCATGACAAACATACAGCAAAATACCTCGCGTCAGTCAGTATTATATCCACTTTTAGTTACCACCAGTAAATATACAAAAACTGCCTCTAGGAGCATCTCTCCAGGGCATGGAAAAATGCATCCCTAATCTTTCTATCCCTTTTGTTCAACCAGCCAAATATCCAAAGCACCTAAGTGAACAAGCAATACTGGAGAATACATTCAACACTGAAATTAAGTTTTTCACTTCCCGACTCTAAAGAACAACAAATAATGTATCCAAATCTATTACCCAAGAAAACATGGAATCAAACTCTGCAGCACTGAGCACTTTCACCTAAAAAAAGTATTTGCAACAAACCAGCTGAATGAAAAAGTCTTTTCTCCAGGTCTGCAGAGCAGCAGTGAGTGCCAAGCAAGGCTCAAGTACAGCAAAATTAAATTAGCAGAAGTCCAGGCACAGATTGCCAAGCATTGTGTGCAGCAGGAATACAGAAACCATTCGTCCTGCTCCCAGACTTCCAGTTCATTATCAGGTGAAAACACCTCATCATTTTTAGTAACCTCACGCTGATAATCCAATTGCTTGAAATGAAAAATAGTTCTGCAAAGAATATTAAATTCAGGCAATATTTGCTGAGCCTAATGGCATTTGAGCACATGGCCACAAAAAGAGCAAGACCAAAGATCAATTTTTCAAACTCTCTTTCAGTTTGGTTGGAAACAGACACTTTGCTCCTCAAGAAACATTACAAAAATTGACGCCTACATGAAAAGCTTGTTTAGTAGTTCGGTTGCATTTTTGTTCCTTAAAACTTATGACTTAATCCACGGGCTTCATCTTCCATTTATGAAACGAGCACTTCAATCCACAAACTACTAGGAGGAAAATTTACTTAACCCATAGTACTGTTCACGCTCACATTCATGATCAGAGAAGCCTTCCTAATCCTGATGAACTTTTGAATCTCATCCAATTAAAATCAGGTTGGATGAAACTTTTCCAATGACTATCCTACACGCCTAAAGTTTTCTAAAAAAATTTTCACAGAACAGAAACATACATATGAGTAAATAAAAAAGTGGCAAATGCACTGAGCCAGCAAAATTTTGAGAACAAAGACAAATCTGCCTGTCTTCAACAAAACAAACCAAAATAAAAGCAACCAGCCTACATTTTAGATTGCAAAATGAAGTCAAACTCTCCTCAAAGCTGAAGCATTCTGGGACAATGATCAGTGGGCTGTGAAAGGAACTAATGAGCTCTAATACTACAAGTACTGCTGCCCACTGTGTTATAAATGCTTCACTCACTTCTTCAGTTTTCTCACCTATAAACAGGAGCTAGAATAAAAACAGCATGGTGTTGAAAGACTATTTGTGAGAGCTTACATCATCTTCAAAAATTATCAAACACTGTATCAGTTCAAAGTATGATAGATAAATGGCTGGACTAAAAGACCACTTTTCTATGCAGATGACTTTTCACTTCAGGAAACAAGCAAACAGAATGGTTTTCACTCTTTCATAATGGAAAATGTTATAAATGAACGGTGTAAGTCATGAAACATCACTGTTCATTGCATAAGGTCATGTCTACCACCACACTCAATCACTTTAAACTGAACTCCTACTCAGTTCAGTTTTGTAGTCATGGAATTTAAACATCTACTTGGGCACTTCAGCATGTAAAACGCTAAACATCAAGAGACTGAAGAATCCCAGGGAAAATTACACAAAGGAACTTTGTTTCAATCTAAAAAAAAAAACCCCAAAACTATTGTTTTGGAAGAGTCACTGAAAAACATCCAGATACCTCAGCCAAAAGCAATGATTCTGGTTAGTGAACCCTGGAACAATTGTGCTGGTGAGTGAACTATCAAAGAGTTCCTAATAGGGAAGTTCAAAACTAGCAGAGCTCTAGCTACTTCCCATAAGGAATGGCCTTTAAGATAGTTGAAGCATAATATCTTATAAGCAAAGGACCATGAAATGAATATTTTCATATAACCAGGTGCTCTTCTAATACAACTGTAGTGTAGCATGTTTTCAGAATGGCCGATTGCAATTAATGCTCACACAAACAAATAGAATAATACTAACCATGCTTACCAGACAAGGCATTTGCCACAGCCAATACCATAAGAACAACAGTTAGTTTATTTATTTTTCCCTTTAATTTCTTTTTCTCTCCTGCAATAAGTATGAAAAAAAGAATTGATTAATCTTCAAAATTAAATGCATTGGGTACACGGGAACTAAAGGCCACTAGTTTCTATCTAAACAAAAATTGTTCAACACTACCTTTAATCCTTTACAGTGAACCCTGCTGGTTCTTGCTTGTGGAAGGATTTTCTGCCACTAGCTTTTGTGCCCCAAGTAATTTTCATCTTTCTCACACACCATTAATAATGCTAGTGCTCCAGGTATCACTAAACAATATAATTAATGGAGCCCAAATACACTGCAACCTAGCCACGTTGCAATGTGATTTGGGTCTATAAAGAACATGCTGAAGGCCTTGGCAGAATTGGCCAGATTACTCCAAATAATAATGCTGTGTAGGTTCAGAAAAAGAAAAAAAGAAAAAAAAAAACACAAAAAACCACACCACCTTCAATATAACCAAGCAATTGGAATACAACTGTAATAAACTGAGAATAATGAGCATGTTATAATGCTACTTAACTTATTTGTAAATATCAGTTTAAACTGCTTAGCAAAGGAAAAAAGCTTGCAAGATGGACCATGGGGAAAAAAGAGACTTTAGATTATTGGCCTAAGTTCAGCAGCAGAGTTAGCAATTTATGGACTTGATTATACCTTCAAAATGAACAATAACCCAGTAACTACTGCAGTAGAAAGGTACTAAATTTTTATGATATGGGGTAATCAGGTTGGCTACCAAAGACACAGTAGACATGCTGCAAAGAAGAAACAATTCACATTAAAATAGCCGAGTAACAAATTCCCGTCTTGAAAAGGATATTTTTCTTTATGTGATGTCTTTAGCAGACTGTAGGCTGTTTCTTTAAATGAATGCATATGACACACTTAATTTTCAGGCACACTTGGTTACAGAAACAGGCACTGCACTGTACATCATGTTTAGAAATAAATAGAGCTGTCATACCTGGATTCATATTGACATTTACATCAGACTCTTAATCTGTATAGATTTGACATATAGGAAAAAGTCAGTCACCCCACATATAAATGATGCTTACATATTCATAATCAAAATGTTCTTGGTTGTTTACTCAGTAAAGCAAAACTAATTTCTTTATACATCTCCACTATGGCAGTAAATAGTCTGACATTTTAGCATATTTGGAGACAGTATGCTATTTTATTGCAATTACTATTTCCAGCAAAAAATTAAGGGGCAAAAACTGTGGTGATTTTTCAAAAAATAATGTATTCATTTTTGTAGAAGGTTGAAAAGGATTGTATTCTTTGCTTCATGGTGTAATGGGTACTCACAGACTGTGGAATTAGCAATTTCATGCAAAATCAGTAAACTTTTTCCTTCTATTTAGTGCATGAGTTGTTAATAAAAATGAAATAAAAAATGAAGTACCTATGACGACTCAATAAGCACTCAAAGGAATGTAATGCTTTTTTAATTACTTAATGCCTACAGGAGTAACTCAGTTGCTATAAAAATGATGCAAATGAAAATATAAAATAGAACATTCAGAATTTAATATAATTAATATCCAAATTTTTTTTTTTACTCTACTATGTTTTTTCCAATTTCTTGCTATCTTCTAGAACTTAAAACAGTTTTTATACTGTCCTCTCCTGGATGTTTATGTAATGAGTTGAGCCCAAAGTTGGGCACCATCCCTGCGTAGTTAGATGTTGGATGCATCTATAGGGATTTCCAATGAAGGCAATGAAGTCACATGTGACATGAGACAATTTTTAGGACATTGAAGATAACTCTCTAGATATCAATTTATCTTTGTCAGCTGCATTAATTATGCCACAAAATATTTTTCTGTTCAAGCGTTTTAGATAGACTCTGGATACATTGTGTCTTACGCTATTTCAAAAAGCCAATACTATAGCAGTCAGTAGGTGCACAATGATCATGTGCATGTCTGAAAGCATGCAGCACCCTGCTGCCTTACAAGAGTATCGCCAACTGGCTTGACCACACCGTTAGCCCAAGAAATCAGAGGTCCTGTTCACTGTAGCGGAAAGTAGGCCATGCCAGTAAATGTGCACTGACAATGTAACACTGAAAAGCATCAACTAATTCTGCTTACTGTCTCTATACATCATAGTAACACTGAAATCACACAGACAAAATCAAAAGCTGATACAGCATTTGGGAGATTAAGTGCAACTTTCTTGCGGGAAATAATGATACTTTGGGGGGGGGGGGGGGAGGGACATGAAGGACAATTATCTGCTCTGCAGTTGCCCCTACTCCTCTTCTGTACAGCTCCAAAACTTGAACAATTCACATTTCTAAAGGTGTTTTAGTCGTTTTCATTGTCTTCATGCCATTATAGTATAAAAAAGCCGGCCAGACCTTGAATACTAGGGTTTCAGAGTAAGAAAAATACTTCGAAGGAAAGCAAGGCTCTTGCAAGCCCAGCACCACTGGTCCAGACCTCGGATCAACACAGTAATCGTCAGCCTACACAAATTTTTCCTCCGGCCTGTTAACATATGGCAAATGATGGCGAGATTGTATAGAAGGAAGGATATGCTCAATACATCACTCTTATCTCACCAGTTCCACACTGTGGGAAACCAGAGATGAGACACCTATAACAGAAAACAGTACTGATGACACCAAATGCTACAAACCAAATCAGAATGCAACTTTACAGCAAAGAAGATGCCAGATGTTGGAAGCTGGCAGTTACAGAAGTCTCTGGCTTTGACAGCTTTGATCACCTGCTTGTTGCAGAAATTGAGCTACATTTCTCACCAACAGGACCACAGGAAGCTGAACCTGGCACATGTCAGTTCAAAAGAGACTCCATCCAATGACAGGTAGAGAATATCTTTGACGATGACTCTCTGGCTACTCTAGTAAACTCTCTGTAGTCTCCAAAATATATTTTCATGCATGGAAGATATAACTTTATGCTGATTTGGGGCAGGGAGATATAGGCTTAATCATAAACATTTTCAGTGGATACTCTTTGCCATAGTGTGCCGTATGGATCCATTCTCAGGTAACTGCAGGGTAGAGATTAGGATAGCTTAACAGAACTTTTCATAAAAATGGTTTGGCACGTGGATGACAAGTTCTCAACCCGTGTAAAACAAAGAGGGAGAGTTAACACAAGAGGGAGATCTGCATTCCATTCTTACCTCAGCCACTGAAGTCCATATAAACCTGGACATATTGTATCTTGTAGCGTAAAAATTCAGATGCCCATAAAGCAGTGACAAAACTACTTCACAGGAGTGCTGTTTTATCAATTCATGTTTGCAAGATACTCATAAGACACTATAAAATATCATAAAAACACCCATGAGTACAAAACAAGTGATGTGAGAATTCATTTCAAAACCTTCCCACGCGTAACACGTTAGTTTCTTCAGACTACATTATGTTATGGAGTTTTTCACAATCTTTCTTGCCTTCAGAAAATTTGAGGATACATATAAAATCCAGTATTTATCATACTAGGTCTTTAGTAATAAATACAGTATATTGCTTTTAACTGCAATTTTGGCTAATTCCCAGCTGACTTTATTTTTCTAACACATCAGCAAAGTATATAGTTCTTTGACTCAAGTTAGTAACTAATATTATTAACTAATTCAGCAGAAGAAACCACTGAAATGTAAAAATTACTTCAACCCTCTTTTAAGAGGAATTAAGATATAATGATGAATGAACTTCAGAAACTCAGGAATTTTTATTCAAATTTATTTCCACACAATATAAAATATTTTAATGCTTATCTAAAACTATCATTCTCCAGCCAAGCCTGTCCAAACCTATTCTCTCCCTAAAGCCACCAATCATAAAATGGACCTCGTATTCCTTCCTTCTTCTGAGAGATATCAATCCTTCCATTCCAGTACCCACTTGACACCAACAAAACTGTTTGTTTTGTCTTCCAGGAACATACCTTGCTTGTCAAACACCTACCTTCCAAGTTCATGTATCTCAAAATACTGTATAATGTCTCCACTTACCCATTCCATGACCTCTATAGTACTCTTCAGTCCCGGATATATCCAAGTTGAGAATGTTAAAACTCCCTACAGCAGCTCCTTAGCTGAACATTACAGAGGCCAAGAACTTAAATGGCTTCAACGCAGGATAGACAAAGTAATGGAGGAGATGTTTACTAGTGGCCATTAAACAATCTAGACACAACCTCCACACAGGTTACCAGCACAAGTCAGGGGGCTACGCTAGGAGGAGGACTGCTGAGTGTATCCCCTGCTTCTATGCTCCTCCCTAGACTCCATCAGAGAGAGTGACTAAACAGACCTTTGATCTGACCCAATATTTGTTCTTAGGTTAGCTCTCAAGCCCAGATACACCTCAACATTTCATGAAAGCTCACATCACATATCTTCAGGACGTGTAAAAAGCCACAACCTTACTCTGCAAACCTCCCAAATCTTACACTTCAAGAAAGAACATCCATCACATCTTCACTTCTCAGGAGCAGGGCCTGAATTCAAACTTCGCATAGCCATGATACACCCTATTATTTACAGTCTAGAAGGCCCTAAACAATTACAAAAATCATGCGATAGGACAGTGAGAAATTTTTATATAGAAAACATTCTATCAATCAACCTGCCTCACTAGTACTTACTCTGCTATTGTCTCCAGTGTAACAAAAGACCTGCAGGCACAAGTGAGACAGCTTTTACTCGCATGCTTTGGAGTGTCATCAGTGTAACGCTGTCAATTTTGGGTCATAACGCCTGTTCAGAACTGCTTATGAATAAAAAGAAGTTATTCTAAAGAAGGCTGCTTGTGACCTAAGCCGACTGGTAAAGTTACTTTAACCCCCTCAGATCACAAAGCACAAAATAATTTGAATACATCCTGGCTTAAGCGCAATTTTTCTGGTATCAACCAGTTATGACTGCAAAATTCCTTATAATGTTATTCCAAACAAGTGGAAGAATATACATCTGTGCACCCACTCTGAAAAAATTACTTACTGTTTGCATTTCCAAGTACTAGCATGTACGTGCACCAGTGACAAGACAGAAATAATGAAGTTGTATCTAGACAGTTATCAACACTTGATAGATTATCTGTCTGATCGTATGTTCCATGGTTTAAGTGCAATTTAAAAATTTAAAAATCAGTATTACAGTACTTTGTAATGTCAGAGGCAGAACCTTAATTTAACTTTATAATTCTAGATACAATAGCCTTCCCTTGAATATGAAGTGATGTATCACACATTTCAAACTGGGTATTCTATAATCATAGAGCTTTTTGTTACTGTTAAAACTGCAATTTAGTTTCTGAGGCAGTAAAATGCAGTAGTACAAGGAAAAGGTTTTAAAAATTAGGCTAAGAAAAATCATGGCAGCTGGAATTTAACTACAGAAAATTATAGGAAAGGATTCAGAAAACATTTATTAGAGAAACCTAAATAACGTACACATTTTAAGGTAAAATATGTGCTTTTTTAATTGCGTTGATATTGTGATACTTAACTAGCCATCCCTGGTTTGGGTGGGCACTTATTCCCAATTTAAAAAATATTCCTAGCAAAAAGCCAATCAAGTCTTTCTTCTACATGTGCCTTATGCATTTCATTCTCATCCCACAACATCTCAGAATAACAGCAATAAAAACCTGTACAGAGCTGGCAGGAAAATCTCACTGTGAAGCATACGGTACTAAATTATCAGTAACACCATTATATTTGTCAACAGGAGAAGAGAACTATTGCTCTTCCCCTCTTCCTCATGCTACAGAGATAAAAAGCCTCTCTTCTTTTGTCAATCAAGTTTCTAGGTTCACCTAACTCCCACAAACTCAGCGGATGACAAGTTACGACAGCCAAAATGCACTTTCATCTAACCAAAATACTTACTTGTGCATAATACTTAGTTGTCTTGAATACAAACCCTAAAGCACAATTCATGGAAAAATAGGAGGCTTTGCATGTAATTCCCCACCATTTTTGGTAAAGACAATAAATCAGTAAATTACACTGGTTTTAGCTATATCAAGACTCAAAAACTGCATCCTCATTTGCATATATCATGTTTTAGTCAACATAGCTTTATATAAATAACTGTAGAATTGCTAAAAAACACACAACTGAGAGGTGGGTTCAAGCTTTTGAAGGTGGTATTAATTTGCCTTTCATGCTGAAATGTAACAAAAACCCCTCATTGTTTTGCTTCATTAACTCAATTTTATTTATCGGCCAAGTGAAAAAGTTTGTGGATACTTGTGTCACTAATGGTACACCTATTCACGTGTTTCATGGGGAAACATACCTGTACTGGGTAATTTTTGCACACATAGGAAATATTTTTTACTCCTTTAAATTCTTAATATGAACACACGCTATGCCACAAAGATATTACTGTCCATAATCCACTAGCAAAAAGCAAGATGTGCTGTTAAACATATTCCATATTTCTGTTCCCTTCCACAAACAAGAAATGCCTAACACCTTTGTTCTGGTTAATTCCCAACCTACTATATAGGGCGTGGATACAGGTGTACCGTTTTACAGTTGAAAAATTAGAAATGCTCATATTCAAAGAGCTGAAAAACAATCTTGGCTACATGACAATAAGATGAAGCTGGCATTTCTAAGTTAGATTGTAGTGAACAGAAGTTCTTGTCAATAAAACTACAGCCAACAGCATTATTGTGTATCTTACGTATTCCAGAAGAAGGAGAGAATTAAGTTTGCACACAGAGTAAGCTTCCCTATTGGTACCTTGAGTTGGTCAAGAAGGAGAAGTACAGACAGGCAGCGTGAGAACGTTGAGATCTTTAATACTTCCACTGCCTCTGCTTGTGATGTACAATATCTATTTCCTGGATAAACAAAGAAGTTAAGTCCCCAGAGTCTAAATCCAGTACCTTTCATAAGCCCTAACTTCATTTTTAAAAACGATAAAAGAAAATGTAATTTGCTTTCCAGCTTTACCAGTAATCCATACGTGTTCATATTGCAGACTGCAAAAACATCTGTGAGATCAATAATAAACATCCTACTCGTGGTTCATTCTTCTGCTTTATTTAAAGAGAACATTCCTCAGCATACACCCCGTTCTACACTTTCTCCAGTTTGAATGATGGAATATGGACAAAAGAAATAGAAAAATGCATTGCAAATGGCAAAATGCATGTTCTTTACAAATAGGCAGGAGACCTTCTGAGATGAAATCAAGCAGTCCAATTTCTACATTTCTGAATTAAAAAAAAGTTACAGTAAGACAGCAACAAAACTGAAAAGTCTCAAATATTAGGGAATATCAGAATCACATTTGCCAGTGTGTCTCTCCTCATCACTCCTCCTAGTCAAGAGCCCCACGCCTCCAGGTTCCTCATTCCAGTTACAGGTTACTTAGTCAATCCCATTTAGCGGTATGGTTTGATTTTCCCTCCTATCTGCCTGCTTCCACTGGAGTCATTCAGGCACGCTCCAAATCTTGCCTCCTACGTATTTTAACTTGCCTTCAAACTTCACAAAGCTGGGAGCTTTGCGCTCCCTCTTGATACCTATTTCCCATCTAGCAGTAGCTGGAAAAAAGTAACATTGTGGACAAGTAATCACTTCACTTACATCTGTAATAGTAAAGTTCATTACAGATGACATATCTAAAGAATTTACTTATAGGAAGCTAGAAAATCCCAGCTGACCATGTGCAAGCTTGAATTTATTTACTTGAGTTATTGGGGTACGTAGTTCTATCACGGAGACGGCGAAAAGCACCATCCCTATTGTTGCAAAAAAGCACAATTGTTTGCTAAATGTGAAACCCCTCAACCCAGAGGAAACCCAAACAACAAAGCACTGGACCCTCTCAAGAAGGTGGCTGCAGTATTTTCCTCAGCAATCACTAATCCCCTTTCTCACAAACAGCTATTTTGCTGAAAGGCTTGGAGGGGGCAGGGGGGTGGGGCATTCAAATTTTTTTTTTTTTAAGTCAACCTCAAGCACACACTTTCTTTTTGGCGTTTGTCACTTAATAAATATCCTTAAAAATATGATTTTAAATGCTGGTGCACTTGTTGCTACTATCCATAATACATACTGATTTACTACGCTAGCATTGGAAAAGGTAAAGGAAAACTTTTAAAACACTGCAAACATAAAAGCCTGAATTTCCCAAACACTACAGTATAAGAGATATGTATTTATGTACAACGTTAAATACTTCTGAACATTGTTACTAGAAACACAGCACTTCTATTTTATAGCCTGATATGATTAATAATTAGATTTTATGTATTCTCAAGTTACATCTAGTTCATGTATTTTCCCAAAAATGTCTTTAGCTACCTTTCCTCTAGGTTTTTTTTAACCTGATTCTTTTGGCCATTATGTTGTCTACGCATTTTGCTGTTATTGCTCTCATTTACCTTTTCGCCTGTCATTATTAAATACTTTTATTATTTTCTTCCTGCAGTCTCACGTGGAAAGATCACAAGGCGGCCTCCCTGTAGAGTGAAACCCATTTTTGCGATTTTTATGAAGGCAGCAGCTTCACGTGGGCGGTCTACTACTCACATTAGAATAGCAGAGCATCAGCCAAACCCTGGAACACAACTTCTTGCCAAGGATTCCAAACTATTTCGATTTCACCGTGGTGCGAAACACAGCCGCGTTCTCCCGGGGCTTTTCCAGAGCACTAAGGCTGGCCCGCTCGCTGCGGAGCTGAAGCGGCGCCTGACCAAACCACGGCTACCGGCGCCCGGGCTGGGAGGACGCACCTGCGCACCTGCCCGCGGGGGCGCCAGGGCGGCCGTTGGAGGGCGGCGGTTGGCCCCGCCCCCCGCACCTGTCCCGCCGCGCCCGCGCCCTCACTGAGGCGCCCCCTCCCGCCCTCGCCGGGCGGCCGCTACCCGCTCCCTCCGCAGGGGGAGCGGGCAGGCGAGGAGCCCCTTCAGCGGCGCACCCCGAGCGGAGGGACCCTCGCTCGCTGCCGCCCGGGACTGCTTCCCCGCATCGGGAGACTCGCGCCCCGGTTGATTTTCCGGCGGGGAGGAGCGCGTAGCGGAGTTACCCCCGGCACCCCGCCCGCCCCCAGGGACCCGCGGGGAAACCCCTCGGCAGCCGCGGCTGGGAGTGGGCAGCCCCGCCCCGCCCCCTGCCGCCGCCGTGGGCGGTTCCTAATGAAGAGGCCCCGCCCCCAGCGGGGGTGAGGCGGGAGCTGGAGGGCGTCGCCACCCGCCTCAGGTCGAGTAGCGGAACGCCGAGCGAGGGGCGCTCTCTCGATGCGCTCGGTGCTCGTGCTCGACCCCTGGCGTCCCCACCGCCACTTCCGGCGGCGCGCGAGGCTGGAGGGAGCCAGGCGAGCGGGACGGGCGCCGCGGCGGCTGGCGGAGGAGGGCGGTTGGCCGCTGCCGCCGTGCCCCTCCTCCCCCGCGCCTCCTCCCCCGCCAGACAGGTACGGGGGTGGGGCCGCTCCTCCCCCACGCTCCGGGGGCGAGTGGGGAGGAGGCGGGGTCGGTTTCTGGGGAGCGTCACCCGGCAACAGGGGACCATGAGCGCGACGGTGAGGAGCGCGGGCGGGAGCGGGAGCGGGAGCTGGCTGGTTCTGACAGGCGGGGGGCGGTTTGGCCGGCCCGAGGAGTCGGTGTCCCGCGGCGCTGGGCCCTGGGGGCCCGAGAGCAGCGAGACGTTCCCTTCCGCGGGGGGAGGGGCGGGGAGTGGCGGCCTGTCGCGGCTCGAGGGCCTCTGTCCCAGCCCTGCCCCTGCCCGGGGCAGCTGGCAGGTGCTCGGGCAGAGCCACGCCTGTCCTGGCCTCGGGCTGTGGCGTGGGCCATCCCCCGGCAGCTCGGCTGGCAGAGGGCTGGGCGCAGGCGAGTGGGCAGGAAGGAAGCAGGAAGGATCGTGCTGGTCCCCGTCCCCTTTCCCTGTTTTGCCTCCGGGGCAGGAGCCGGGTGCCGCCAAGCAGAGGATCTGCTCGGGTTTCCGACAGATGCACGTTTGCGTCCCTGTAACCCGGAGCATCCCTGTTATGGTGCCAGCTGCTGTCCTGCCACCGAGCATTTGTGGAACTGGCTCCAAAGGAAACGGATCTCGGCCCGGGCCAGCGTGGAACTTGCCTTGCGTGGCTCATGTGAGCGATTTTTCTGAGAGTACTGAGATGCTAGTTTCTGCCAAACTGATGTTTTTCATGGACGTTCTTCAGGGTTAAACAAAAGTGTCCCAGCTCCTTCATAATGTTTTTTCCATGCTTGGTACAAGTCATTAACTTTTTGGAGGCCAAAGAAATTTTGCTTTTCTAGTTACTTGTTCATTTGCTTCTTTTTCATGTAATAATCACTCTATTTTACTTGTGTGCTAGGTTAAAATCTTGCTCTGCATGGGACTTTTTTTCAAAGGGGAAGGAACAAAAAGTCTTTCATCCAAAGAATGTGTTGTTGACTTTTTTTCCACACGGGAGAAAAAAAAGGAGGGGAATATGCTATTTTACACACATCAGGACAGCTCTTAAGCCACTTGACTCTTCATAAAACAGACTTTTTTGCTGCATGTTTGTTCAAAAGGTGTATCAGTTGCTTGAGGGATTTTGATGAGAGGAGGATGAATAGCATTTTTGATACTTAGAAAAATAACAATTTGAGAAGTCACAGTGGACTTCAGAAGAGTTCTGTCACTGTTGGTAATGAAATTACTTGGGGGAGAGTGTTTCAAATAGATACATACATTTACAATTTCTTCAGTTGTTAAATAATGTTCCTTGAAACGTTTCTTGAACATGGTAATTTCTTTGTTTCCTTTAGAACATAATAGAGAAAAAACAATTACTATGCATCATCTTCTTATGGGTGGCCTTGGGCGTGACTAGGACTATCAGTGTTGTTTCTTACTACTTTAGTGGTAGACTCAGTAATCTGCAAGAAATTAAACGGACAGATTGTAAAAACTGATGATGTTCCTGAGGAAATATTTTGAATATAAGTTGAAAATGGGAAAAATTGTGTTAATTGTGGTGTGGGTTAACGCCGGTAGGCAACTAAGCACTACACAGCCACTTGCTCACTTCCCCCCACCCCCAGAGGGATGGGGGAAGAGGAAGGGAAGAGTAAAAGCAAGAAAACTTATGGGTTGACATAAAAATTGTTTAAGAAGTGGAGGAAAGGTGGAAAAAGAGAGACAGAAAACAAAATGGATGATGTAAAGGCAATCACTCCTCCCACACGTAGACCAATGCCCAGCCAGTTCCTGAGCAAAAGATGGCTAACCTCCCTAAGCCCCCTCCTCTCGCTTTTTATTGCTGAGCATGACACTTTATAGCATGGAATATCTTCGGTTAGTTCAGGTCATCTATCTGGTTGTGCCCCCTCCCAACCTCTTGCGCACACCCCAGTCTATTCACTGGGTGTGGGTGCAGAGGGAAAAACAGAAAAGGCCTTGATGCGGTGCAAGCTCTGTTCAGCCACAGCTAAAACATTAGTGTGTTATCAGCATTGTTTTGGTCACAAATGTAAAGCACAGCACCATACAAGCTGATATGAAGAAAATTAATTCCATCCCAGCCAGACCCAATACGTAAATACACTTGTTACTGTTTCTGCTTCTACTTCTTCTGGTCCTGACACAGGTGTTACACAAATAATATCTAAATTAGTGGCCAGAGTAGAAAATGTAGGTACAAAACTATGCATTATACAATTCACTCCATTTTTGGACTCTTGAAGCACACATGACAGTGCATGGCTGTGTCTTCCGCTGGGCATACGTCATTCTCTGTGTTTCAGCTTAGGTGAAAAATGAGGCTCAGATTAACAAGAGTTGCAGAAATAATGTCACACTTTCTCAGCAGGAACAAATGCTACGTGCCTATCCAGAGGAAGTGTACACTGCACAGGAAAGATCTGAACAGGGACCAATGAAAATACAAGTTCAGCTAAGATGTCAGCAGTCGATAGATTTCTAAATACATTGCCTTTCCTTCATGGTGATTTGCTCCTTGGTCTTGAACTTGGGAGTCCTAACTTTTCATGCAATTATTCTGGGGAGAGTAGTAATTCATATCCTGGTTCAGTGACCAAGTAAGGATCACTGAATATCTTCTGCAGGCACCTTTACTCTGCTTTCCATAGTGGTGGAACGCTACAAACATAGGACTAAAGGGGACTGCTCAGTCATCATGCCCCATCTTAGCTCTACATAATTACTTTCATAAACTTCACCTTAAAAACAGTTCAGTTGTTCTTTCTTTCATTTTTAGGCTGCTCTAGAATACAGATAGTGTAGGGAAGAAAAGGTAGTTTCTAGTAAAGTTTGTTCATGGTCACTTCATGCCCATTTGCTCTCATCCTACTGTCCTTAAAATTAGAATTATTTTTCCTCCTTAGTGGTAATCCCTGTGATACTTTTATTTAAAGCAAGTCTATTTTCTCTTCATCAGGGTTTTGCTAGGCTAGACAAGTTACGCTTTCATCGTATTTCAGTATATAAGGTGGGCAGTCTGTTCCTCCATCCTGATAACCTTTTTTGCAGTTGTTCTTTCAATCTCTCTTTGAGGGTGATCAGAACTCTGTAGGATATTGTACGTGAAGGCTCACTAGTGCCTCATTGCATGACATTGGTACTTTTCTGTTTTTACTGAAAAGAGTCTACTTAAACTTTTTCCATTTTTTTTTTTTATGGCCACCTCATTTTGGGATTAGCTAACAATCCACAAGGGTAAACTTTCTAGTTCTTGCTTTTGGTTTTTAACTGAAGAGCTCTGAATTTATACACAAGTAATTATTATAGTCCCTAAACTCCTGTTATAGTCCCCAAGCTGTTCTTTCAGAACTTTCACAGGAATCTTGTTCCAACCTGATAGTAGGTTGTATCAAAAAAGGAAACATAACCACATTGCAAGTTTTATACTAATTCTTCATTTTTCAGCTAAACTTGTAATTTCTTGTATTGTATAATAAATTACCAATGTCCGTGCAGATTACATTTACTACATTTATTGCATGATCTAGCTTTTATATACTAGCACATTTTCCATTTAAAAACAGTGGGGAAAGCATTTTTCATACATGTGTGATGAGGAGAAGTATTTTTGAGCTGGGGAAAACAAACCACTGAATAGTTGAGACAAACAGAGTTTAATTACTGGCTGCTCGCTGAACTAGATGCTGACCTACACTTAAAAATCTTGGGACGACTGACTGACCAGTGTGTTTATCTTGAGGCTGAAAAGAAAAAAGAAAAAAAAAAGCCTCAAACATCATACTCTCTGCTGAGCTGGAGAAAAGAATTATTTGCCTGTCAATCTATTAAGCTGTTAAATTCCTTCTCCAGGCTTCAGTTATCCAATTTTGTTTTCTATTACATGTGGAAACAGATGCATGTGGTTAATATTAAAGGGATTGCCATACTATAGACCTCATCAGATAACCAATCTAATTTCTGAGACTGGCTTCTTAATCTTCTTGTTTCCATCTTCATGTTCTTTTCCTCAGAAGAGTGTGAGAAATAGTGAATAAATGTGAGAATGAGGGGATAACTTCTTCCAGTTCAACACTTGCAACCAATCATAGGCTCAAATCTGTAGTTTTTAGCAAGGCTTCCCATGTAGTGGACTAGTCTGGTATATTTCGCTGTGAAAATGAAGTAAAGTAGACAGAACCACAGCGCTTCAATTCCAGTTCTTTCATTGTGATTTGATCATGGGGATCACTTCTCTCCCAAGCAATCACTCCTGTGAGTACTGGCATAAAAGGGCTAGTTTAAGCTATTGTGAAAACAAAGCTGGTTTTCTATTGCTGGTGTTTTGGGGTTTGTTTGGTTTGTAGAGTGTAGGAATACTACTTCCCACATGAAGGAAAAGTGCTTTCGTAAAGTGTTGTTGGCCTCTGATATTAACTGATGTTAACTTCGGACATCAGAAAACATAAATAAAATTTGTGAATAAAAACAATCCAACAAAACTCTTAAACGTTTATATTTTCCGTATAAATGTCCCATTTGTTGACTGTTATTGTTGGAAGGCTGTATGTTAAGTCTTATCTGACTTTAGCGTTTCTTTCAGCTTTCAGACAGAGGACACACAGAAAGAGAAGAGCAGAAAGAAGATAACAATAGCACCGAATGCAGCGAACTAGGAATCATGGATCTGAAATTCACTTCATCAAGAAAATACATTTCCATCAGTGTACCTTCCAAATCTCAAACTATGTCTCCTCATATCAAATCAGTAGATGACATTGTAGTTCTTGGCATGAATCTCAGCAAATTTAACAAACCTACTCAATTTTTCATCTGTGTTTCTGGAGTTTTTATGTTTTATCTAATCTATGGATATTTACAGGTAAATGTTATGAACTTGTGTCTTAGGCCAATTCCTCCTACCCCTTTTCTTTTTCAATATAATAATAATGTAGTATGTATTTTAATATGTATAGACGTTTAAAATAGATATTGATTGCAAAGTCAAGCTTTCAGAATTCAAGACCAGTAAGTAATTGTATAATGTAAGATTCCATTATAGTTCATGTGCCTATGAGGCTTGGTTCAGTTGGACTTTCATAACTTGATCTTTTACTTCTGTGTGCAAGGTATACCTTTCAATATTGTTTCGAATGTGTATTCTTTAAATGTGGTTTCATAGTCTTCTGAAAACAAACAAATTGTAGAACCGTACAGACTGACATGTATAGTCTTCATTGGTATTGAAACCTTTATATCTCCTTGAGTTCTGAGAGTGCCGTACAGTAATAGTAGTCTGTTGTTCTCTCTGCTCTCCCTTCAGGACGGAGCTGAAACATGTACTATGGTTGTTTGTTAAGCAGAAGCATAATGTTTATGCCATTTTAGTTAAACATTTCTCTTCCTGCTAAACTTTTCTCTTTTATCGTGAGCAGCTACATTTCTGTTCCTTTTTTTAATTTTTTTTTAAGTTCACTGAGTCTTCTCAATAAAGCAGTGATTTAAAAAGTTGATAATTAAAAATCACCATGTTTCCAATGCAGTTTTCAAAAACAGCTGAGAAGTTTGTTAAAGTTACTTCCAAAGTTAGACAAAGTTATTGGTAATTGAAAGCAGAATCTCCAAAATATTAGGTAGTCTTTTGTTTCTATAACTGACACATCTACATAATTCTTTGTGCAGTGCATGTATTTTTCCATAACAAATTGCTCTGGTTTTAAATGTTCCTACAGCCTGCAAATTTATAAGCTCACAAGTGCTATTTAATGCAGGCACTGAAAATATTAGGTGCGCATTCCTAAGAGATGAAAATTACCAGTAAATATGTCTGTTAGAGAAAGTTTGTATTTAATTTATTGTGAGCTATTTTTAAATTCTGGATAAAACCAGTCTACTGAAGTAAATGAACTGAAAACCAACTGAAAAGCAGACAGGAAACCATCTATAATTTGAGATAAATATTAATGGATCAAATGTATTCCCCTGATGAATTGATCCATTAATCGCAGTTGATTTACACCAGCAGTATATTTTCTCATTGCATTTTGGAGAACCTAAATTGTCCTTTTCAATACTTTGCAAGTTACATGTGGCAGGTAAATTCTCGTTAATAACCAGCAGCTGCAAAGGCTAGATTTGCATGTACATGAAGGAGAAAAATCTGTTGATTTTGTTTTGATTTAATATTTTGGTGTATGTATGTGACCTTGGTGGATTTTGTTTTTATAGGAATTGATATTTTCAGTGGAAGGTTTTAAACCTTTTGGTTGGTACCTCACTTTAGTGCAATTCGGATTTTATTCCATTTTTGGACTAATAGAATTGCAGTTGATTCAGGACAAAAGGAGAAGGTATGTGTTTTTCCAAGCATTTTACCCACTGTCCATCAAATTAGAAGCATTTGATGTTTATGGTAAATTTAACTTCTGTTGTTTGAATGTGAATACTGTGAGGCATTGGTAGCAGTTCCGTAGTTAAAATAATGTGATTTTACGGGATGAAGTTACAAAATGTTTTATAAGCACTCACTTAGATTTCAGACCTGTAAGTAGTCTTGTTGACTCTACTGTCACTTTGTCCCACTTACAAAGCATATTCTATCCTTAAGGTAGCTGATACAGACTGACTCATGTACGTATTGCGTGGGATTATCACATCTAGAATAGGGCCAACTGCACTTCACAGCACCTGAAGCCATCTCTCGCTGAATACCCTTTCCTCAAACCTTTGTACCTCCTCACCAAGACGTTCCTCTGACATGCTGTGCATCTTGGAGCGTGTCAGAGGCCTGCTCTCTGTTTGCTGTATGGCTGTGTAGGTTTGCTTCAAAGGATTTCCTTAGGTTTTGCATTTTTCATTTAAGATAGCACTCATAACACCCTGCCACAAAATTATTCTGTTTTCACAGCAGCTGGCCAAGGAGATTCTTGCTGTCTTGAATCCTATAGATATGGGATAGTTTCATCTGACTTGGTGTGGCCGTTCTATGGCTTCCTGCCCAACTACAGCCTCTGCAAACTGTATATTGAGGCCCTCTGGAAGCTTGGATAGAGGTTGTCATGGTGTACATGAATTTTAAAATTGCTTTAAAGCATTATATCCTAGCTGAGCATAACTAGTTTTCCTTACCTGTAGTCAACCTTGGCTGATTTTGCATATACTGATTTTAGGTAATAGATTTCTTTTATAGCCAAACAATGTAACTTTGATAAATTATTCTTTTTATTTTAAACGCTGACAGCTTATATTTCAAGTTATCTGACTTTTTGAGATGCATCAGATAATATTGCATAGTTACCTTTTGGGTGTTCTGTAACAAGTATTTAGGTTTTGATTACCAAATAGTTGCTAATGCTTACAGAGCATGACCCTGTAAATAAGTTAAGTTGGAAATGTAGATTTTTAAATACACTTTATTTTCTATAACCTAGGCATCTTCTTGTAGACATTAAAAAATCTATTTCCTAATTTTTATGCAGAATTCTCTGTTTCTTAAATTTTAAATTTTTCTCACTTGCTTCAGAGTATGCCTACATCACATAATGAGTTATGGATCAGACAGCGTTACAGCAAGACATCTCCTTATGTTGCTTAATGTGGCTCTGAGTATATAAAAAATAGCTGAACATATGCACAACAATAACTGTAAAAAATCACAAAGTGAGCACAGCAATTGCTAAAAATTACTGTTGGATCATCTGTTGTCAGGTGATAATTTTGTCAAATTGCAAACAATACATCTGAAAATGTTCAACAAACCCCTCCATTCATGATATCTGAATCACTTCTCTCTTAGTTCTGTTGAGTTTTATAAAACAATGGTACTTTTTTTTTCACCTATCTTCATTCTAAAAATGTCAATGTTTCTGTGAAAACTTCACCAAAAAAATTGACACAGTGACCACGACAGGACTAGGATTCAGGATATCTTGGTATACCAACCTTCCGTGTTTCCTTTGACAAATAAGCTGAAGCCTTTGTCTTGATTCCTCTGTAAATAATATACCTTCTCTGAAGGAGGTTAAAGAATTGCTGCTTGAATACTTCATGAGCCATGAAGTTTTTATTGTCTTGTATTTGAATGCTGTTTATTAGCAGTAATTGAAAGAAATGAAATTTGAATTCAGTCATTTACGTGCGTTTTTAAATTTCTATTATGGAATGAAATTCAGTGAGAAAGATGGCCAAGTTGTAATACAAACATATTCCTTCATCTAAATTTTCCAAGCTAAATCTCCTCTAGATGAGTCTGTAATACCAAGATTCATATGTTTATATTTTGTAGAATTCCTGGCAAAACCTACATGATAATAGCGTTTTTAACAGTGGGAACTATGGGTTTGTCAAATACCTCTTTAGGATATCTGAATTACCCTACTCAAGTCATCTTCAAGTGCTGTAAGCTGATTCCAGTTATGATAGGCGGGGTTTTTATACAAGGTAAGTGTTAGTCTTGCTACTAGGTGTTTTTTCTGTTGTTTCTTTGGGAGGCAGTCATGTATGGAATCCTGTACTTTGTTAAATTCCACTGAGGCTCTTGGGTAGAGAGGGACAGGTAGCATTTTTCCTATAGCAGGAAAAACGTGAATTTCTGAAGCGTCTTCTCAGAAAATGTACAAATACAATTAGATGAACAGAAAATGTGGGGAAAAAGAAGTTGTACAGGTCACTTGCAAAACTTCATTTTTATGCAGGCTTTCTTAAATTTTAAGTAATGTAACTTTGTTTTCTAAACCAAATCATTTCATAAATGAAACATTTTTGATGGAAATGGAAAATTTGAAATGGGGAAAAAAAAATTAAAATCCAGCCATGATTTGTGAAGAAATCTCCTACTCTTCTTGTTTGAAAAGCTTGATTCCTAAATTCCTAATTAAAATTCCTACATTTTGATGAAAAGTTTAATCAGAAGTACACCTGACTTTACATGTCTTTTGGCTAGTCCTAAAGTTATAGTTCATATTCCGAGAACAGAAAAAGGGATCTGGAGAACAACAGATAAAGGCTATAGTTATGTGAATAAACATACTTCAGTATTTCAGGATTTAGAAGACTTAAGTATATTATAAAACTTCCTATTTATTCAATACATAAGGATTCATTAAGTCAGTAAAGCTCTGCAAGGGCAAGTGTTATACAACAGAATCTAGAATGATACATTTCTGTTTCTGTAGTTAATTCTGGCCTTCTAGTTGCAACAGAAAGCTGAACTTTCAGGGGAGGTTACAAGTTTACATATGCACATGTGTGCACAGTATTTACCTTTTATTAGGAGTCATTTTGTATCATTTTAATGCAGAGACTGGTATTCCCTTAAAGCTTTGTGAAACTTTATATTGTGTTGTAGTAGTATTGTAGTCACAGCAGCCGTGATTTTTATTATTATTATTATTATTTATTTTAAAAAATCAGTTAAAATTTTCAGTTCAAAAAAGTTCCCTTGGAAGCTTATATTGAAAGTACAGCTTCTGGGAAAGGAATATGTTATTTCAAACAAGATACACTAACTCCTGCCTTTTCACTTCCCCACTCTATTTCTTTCTCCACCCCCCTCCAGATCCTGTCTCTCCCAAACTAAGGGATAATGTAGGGTTCTAAAAGTACCCAAATTATCTTAGTGTTTGGGAATGACTTCTGTCTATTCAATAAAGGCAGCCAAAATGTCTTGCATGAGGGAAAAATCTTAAGAAAACATCTAAGCTGTCCCGAAGTTGCTGAGATGGTGCTTTGTCAGGGAGGATGTGCTTTATGTCATTCAGAATGTGCTTTATGTCGTTAGCAGTAAAACTAAAATTGACCACAAGAATCAGATAGTATCTGTTAAGGTCCTCCTCCACGTTAGGAACTGCTGTTGTAGAAGAAACTAATTCCAGTCATGAAAGGCCAGAGCATTGAGTCTTCCACTTAAGTAGAAGAATGACATTGGAAGAGTTTTTTCTTTGTCTTCTAGTCTGCTAAACAGGATAAACGTGAAATTCTGAGTGTGTTAACAGTCCATTCATGTTGTTTGTATTGCTCTTGTAGGAAAACGTTATAATATTGCAGATGTGTCTGCTGCCCTATGTATGAGTCTTGGATTAATATGGTTTACTTTAGCTGACAGCACAGTTGCACCAAACTTCAACTTGACAGGTAAAGATATATTATATTTTAGAGTTTAACAAAAAGCTTGTTTTTTCCTACAATGAGTGTTCCATAGAAGTTCTGAGAGTTCTTGGTGGAGCGCCTTCAGGTATCATATGGACAATGCAGGTTTCATTTTAGCTTTGCACTAGCAGAACTATATCTGTGGCAGAAGAGGCCTTTGTTCTAAGTGATTGTTTTTAGATTCCTAAAATTTCTGGAAATTCCACCCCTTAGATTGAAATGTCTCATGCTTGTTCTCAAGAAATATTTATTTCCCAGTAGATACGTTAAAATAAATATGATAAAATTCAGTTTGACCATTGTAAAACTTCAAAACATTAGTTGTCTTTTCCAGTTAAACCTTTAAGTCTTTTTCCATTTCGGAACCATTTACTTTATATTAATTGATGGTCTCACTCAGATTTGCTGTAGTTCTTAGTTGGAGTGCCCACGTTCTAACTTTTCTATACTGTGTAAAATCAGAAGCAAAGAAAAGATTTTAACCTGCTTGGGTTTAAAAACTTAGTTGAATTTCTTTCTCAAATGACAAGGGAGAATTGGTTATTCATAAAGTCCATGTTATTTACTTGGCCAGTGTTTGGGTTATTACTGAACCTTGAAAACTTTTGAATATTCCAACTTCTAGTATATTCGTCTTTTGAAATTCTGAGATGAGTTACAACAACTGTTACGACAGACGTTCAGTGTGAAACCTTTATTTCTTAATAGTGGAGGCACTGATTTAGAAGTTTTGTTCCTAAAAATAATAATAAATTCTCGGTTTTAAGGAAAAGACTTTTTGTCCTCACAAAATATTATTTCATCTAGTGTTAGTAATGATCAATTTGTGATGTTGTCTAAACTGTATGTTTCTTTTGCCTTGCTTATAAATTAATTCTCGTGCCTTTTAATGTCATTTTAGTGCTACTGGTAGTGGAAGAAATTACAAAAATCTGTGAATTATATAACCTGCTGTGCATTTAATGTGTTTATGTGTGGTGTAACTGGGTGGCTACTTGAAAAAAAATATATTTTGAGTACAGTATGACGTTGGTATGCATGTAACTATATTCTAGTGTTTCTGATGCATAGATATGTGTTACCATTACAGCTATTTTTGACTATAGCCTCTAAGTGCATTCACATGTTAATATATTCCTTTTGTGAAATTTGAATTGTTTTAAATATGTGCTATGACTTAATTCTGAAAAGATTTGGGAAGTTGATTCTTCATCTCAATGGGATAGGGTAAAGTGCAGCAAATGTAGCAAAGTCCTGACACCCTCAAAGATCTGCGAAACACAAGATAAAAAACTTTAAATGTCTTCAGAGAATAAACAGGGTTGTCTTTCATTATTAACTTATTTTGAACACTTCAAGCAAGTCTGTGTATAGTGAAGCTTAGAGCACTACCATTTGGAGGAAGTTAGTTCTGTGAAAATAGAATGTAGAACTAGAATTCAAGAGTCTGGATCTCCCCTTCGGAAGGTGATTCAAAATTCTCCTGCTCACCTTCTGAGACGCTTCTTTCTGTATCTCTCTATTCCCTCTTTCCTGTTTTGTTTCATTCCCATGTCACTTAATTTAACCAGAAGAAACTTTTCATAATGGGAGAAGTGGAGTTTTTCCTCTTCTTGGATGAATTATGGAGATAGATGGTCCCTTCCTTCAAGAAATGTTCTGATTTTTGGCATTGCAGAAATATGTAGCTGCCAAGTGTAAAACCAGTGATAAGAATTATTAAAAACTTTGCTCAACTGCAAAATGGCATATTCTTTTGAATAATTACACTTTTCTCGATGTAAATCACAGAATAAGAGCTGAAAACAGAGAGGCAGAATTTAATTTTGTGTCTTCATAGAGTATCTTCAGAGAAATAACGAAGTATTTAAGGATATTAAAACTTTCAAAAACATAAACAGCAAATTAAATTACTGTTTTCTAAAGTTGCAGTTTCATGTTACTGCCTACTTACTGCCCCTTGAACTCTTGAGTTCTTTCCAGTGATTTATGCACATTTATGTAGAACTGTTTCCATGCAAACTAGTATGATTCTAGCATGATTTCATAGAACTTCTACTAACGTGTTAAGAACAAGCTGTTTACATTTCACAGTTCTACAAGAGCAAAAGTATGCTGTAAACAAAACATAATCTTTGTTGTCTAATGCAAATATTAAAAATGGAGCATGAGCAGACGTGAAATATTATCTGGATGAACATTTTTACAAAAACCAGAAACTCTCTTCTGCCAGAACAGATACATATTCGTAACTACGGAAGAGGTATACTTTTCAAGATGGAGTTGGTGCTAAGACCTCAAAGCATCTCCTGGCTTTATTATTATCAAACTGGAGGGGTAGTGGTAGATATCCTAAATAGCTGTGAATAATAGATACAGGACTTCCAAAAGAGAAACCAGAAGAGAAGGGTGTGTAGAAGGAGACAGCCTTGAAACATTGGTGCTACGGGAACTTCCACTGTTCTGGCATTACAGGTGTAAGTGGAAATTAACTATTTTTGTGAAGACACAGTAAAAATATCAATTGCATGAAAATTCCTCCACCCTAGACTGTTTGTACAGGTGCAGTTTAGTCTTTTGCAGACTGAGGTGTTTTGTCCTTAGCTTCACTGTTGTTAAGATGATGTTACTTGGTTAACTACCTCTGCTGTGTCTTCTAATCTTACGTATGGCAGGCTTCTAAAATGTGCAGTATTAAAGAGGTCTTAATGGGCAGGTAGACTCCAAACAACTCACTAGTCTAACACATTTGTGTGGTGGGGATTGCAAGTGTGAGAATGTATTATTGAAGAACTTATGTAAATATCCAATAGTTTGTAAATGTATAAGCAGC
Organism: Aptenodytes patagonicus; assembly: GCF_965638725.1. Taxonomy (NCBI): domain Eukaryota; kingdom Metazoa; phylum Chordata; class Aves; order Sphenisciformes; family Spheniscidae; genus Aptenodytes; species Aptenodytes patagonicus. The sequence continues at coordinate 98,060,522 of NC_134950.1, read as the reverse complement.
GTTAATATTTTAATGACTTCAAGCATCACATTAATAGTGTAAAATACAATGTAATGTAGTGTTTCAACCAAGTCTGTTGGTGCAAGACCTCCAGGTTTAATTTCTTTCAGAACTAATTTAGGACCAGTTCTTCCAATCATTTTACTCGTGCTTTACATACTACATAATGTTACTGGTCTCGTTCATGGTTTTGTGGCTGCTGCTCGGCAGGTGCAGTGCTATCACAACGAGTGGAACAATTCTTCTCTTCATACTCCAAACTGTGCATGTACGTAATATTAACATGTGTCTTGTCCCTACATTTCTCCTTTCCATACGCTCTTGCACTTCAGATTCCAGGTAACCTTTTCATCTCAATCCAGTCCTGAACCGATGTATTTGTCCAGTGATGTGCCTGGGCCATTAAGCGCTGCTGAGAGAGAACGCAGATGAAGACATACTCAGTCACTTTACAGAAGTGATCTGCAGCAAGACTATTGCTGAGCTGGAGGTGTTGTTATATCTTTGGACCAGAGCTGAATCCATAGTTAATATCTCTATACTGTGGTGTTTAGCATAACCAGTATTATTCAGGTTATCATGTCATTTCCATTGACTCTTACCTTTTCCAATGCCAGATAACTTTGGATAATGAAGCGTCTTTTTTCTGTTGCTTCAGTTGCATAAGTCTAGCCTGGGAAAGGAAATGGTGCCCAAACTAAAAATGCTGGTTTGGAAGTTCCCATATATCCAGAAGTTGGCCAAGGAGATGCCACCTTAAACTTCATTGGTCTTAAAAATGTTAAGTCTTTCAATTCTGAAAATCCTAGCAGCTGGGATGTTTTTTTCTCTTTTTTTTTTTTTTTTCTCTTCGCCATACTCCATTTGGTTCATCAGAATGCTTATTTTGAGACCTCTGATAGCAAGAACGTAATATTAAGAAAATAAAACACTGCTTATTTCTAGTCTTCCACTCATTCTTCCTTGACACTTATGACGTTTTAAGGAACCAAGACTAGAGCAGACAGTAAATATGATTTTGATGACTGATATCTTCTGTAATGTTATATACTTAGGAAAAGTGGTATTTCAACCTGTGTGCATCATTAATTTCTACTCTTGCAACATTAAATACAACGGTTGCTACAGTCATGAAAGAATCGAAGTTTGGAGGTTGGGAAATGAATTGTGACTGGCATGGATAAAGAGTTATTAATTTTTGTTATTGGAAAGCTGATTACATTATTGACTGTGTAGTGACTTTGTTGTGAACAAATATGGTAACCTAAAACCATAGGTTTTGTACCTGAACTATAGTTTTTTAAAATTAATATTTCAACAGTGAAAGATTTCCACTGTGAATCCTCTTGCATTTGGTTTATCGTTACATCTAACATTTCTATTTGCCTTTGTCAGGAAAAATAATCTAGGATTAACTACTCAAAAGAGTATGTTCTCTGGTTATTTATCTTCATTAAAAATATCTCAATAAATGCAAATTATATTCTTTCACTCTTGTTACTACAAAAACTACAGCTAGCTTCTTTATAGCAATGTCCAGATGTTCCTATCAAGCTTAGAGACACACAGTGCTCGGGGCTTAACTGGTGGAGGGAGTGGGGGTGGACACTGCTTTATACTAGTATAATGAAACAGTTTTGCTGACATTTAGAATATGATATAGAAGGGGGTTTACTATTATTTTTCTATTCCTGAGATGATTATTTTTTTCAGGATAAGTACAGAGTGGTTTTTGTCACTACTCTGCTTTGCCAATAAATATTCTGAACAGGTTTTTGTTTGTTTGTTTTCTTGTATTAGGTGTGGTCCTAATATCCCTTGCCCTCTGCGCAGATGCAGTTATAGGAAATGTACAGGAAAAAGCTATGAAGTTGCACAATGGTTCTAATTCAGAAATGGTAAATACCAGATTTGCAATTTTAAAAGAACACATTCTATCATAGACAAGGCATACAATGACAAAACATGAAACTAAATCTGCTTTTCCCTTGCATATGTAAAGAAGGGCTCTTGGTGTACTATTCTTGGGGTTTTCTGTTTGTTTGTTTGGGGGCTTTTGGTGGTTTTTTGTTTGTTTTGTGTTTTAACCTTTCAGGGGTGCTGCTTTCTGTGTGCAACTTCAAATGTATACTGCAGCTACAAAAACGCTTATTTCTAGCAACAATTTCTTTGTCTACCCTGCAGGCCTGAAATCAATGGAGTATGATTTCTGTATGATCATGCACTTAATCTCTGAAAAATATATACTGTTCTTCTGGTATAGATAAGCATGTGTTACATGGAACACATAACTTTTCTTAGTTACATGCTTTTCTTACTTTGCTAGACTTCCAATTCTAGAGTATGCTAGCATTTGAGAGGCAGCCTTTTTTTAAGCTTTTGAAATCAGTAAAACTCTGACTTTCGGAATGGGTGAATGTGTGTGTTCCTGATTCAGTGAAATACATGATTTTGAAAAAGTCTTGCTCAGTATTTTTTACACGCTTATTTAGAATGCGGATTATCTGTTCATATGGTCTGACTTTTTTCTTTTTAGACAAAACTTATGTTTGATTGTGGCATCTTGTTCTCTAAAATAAAGTACATACAAGAAAATCTTTTATTATAACAGACATTATTTGAATATGCCACAAGTGAAAAAATTATTGAAATTTAATTTGCATATTTGGCATGTATTTGACACTTAACTAGAAAATCTAGTTTCTCATTTATGAGAATAGCTTCATAAATGGAGAGAAAATTAGTTAGAAGGAAGCTTCATTTGTGTCTGAAAATTGATTTAGGTTGGCTCAAGAAGTTTGAGCTGCAAGTTTCTGGAAAGTGGAAGAATATCCTGAAAAGCGTCACTGTATTCTTGTTTTTTATTTTTGTACTTTTTCTTAGTATTCAGTGTTGACTGCTGCCAGAGGCAGAGATCTTAGCTAGATGGACCTCACCTGACCCAGTGCAGCCTTCTATAGCTGTAATCTCTGAAATCCAAAATGAAATACAATCTGTAACTCTTTTCTTGCCCACTTTGCATCTTGCCAGCAGTCATCTGATAGTTGTTAAGTGCCTTACCTGCGATGCTCCTGTTATCTCCAGAACTTTGCTTTTTATTCTGCATTAGTCTGACAAACGTTGGTCTTCATATTGTATACTCATACTACTTGTAGAGAATCAGTGTAGAGGTTTTGTTTGTTTGAGGCGTAGAGATTACACTCTGGGATTTTGTTTGGAGAATTCAGTGCAGAAGTACAAGCAGAATATCAGAAATCATTTCTCTAGACCTCAGACTGTGGGTGAAAATTTAAGAGGCCTTCTGAATTGGAGATCGTGTTTAATGGACAGTGATCTGGAAATAAAATTGAATAGTAAAAGAACCTGTCATCCACAGGATCTCTGTTTCATTGCCGAATTTGGAACTTGCCATGGATTAAGCAATTATGAAAAGAGAAAAGATGTCTTGTGGCTGAAATAGTAACCACTGCTCTGGAAACTTATACCTGATTTTGCCTTGTGTGTGATTCTGAGGAAGTGACTTAAATCACACTGCCTAACAAGGAACTAGCAATGTGGTGCTCATTCCTGGTTGTGAAAAGTGATGTCTTTGGGTAGTTTGGGAGGAAAGCTGGATGCAGAGGCAAATGGAGAACTAGAGACTAACTTTTGTGTGTATAAATGCTGTAAAATAAGAGCTTTGAAGATCAGGTCATTGTTTTTTAAGAGGTTGAAAACAGTTCTGCTCTTGAAATGTATGTTCATCCTCCTTTATTGTAGAGCAGCGATAAGTGTTCTGTTGTCTCATGGCATTGTTATCAATTGTTAATAGATTTATTTTTGCAAATAATTGAGATAGTATAACAAGAAAACAATTGATGAAACCTGTGTCAAAAGAAGTAGGCCTGTAATTGACACTGAGTTTTGAAAGTGTAGTAAATCAGCATGTTCTAGCTGGTAATGTGCAGAATATTTCTGTTCATTGTTTCCTGTTTTCACAAGAAAAGGCCACTAAATGTTGCCCAAGCAGCTGAATGCCTCCCACTGCACGGGAGGATGTATGGATGGGCAGTTCCAGCTTCTATTGTTGCCTCTACATGGGAAAAGAGAGTATGAAGATTTTTTTGTTGCTTTTGTGTGAAGCTGTGAGTTAAATACGGGTACAGACAAAATGAAGAGCTTACCTGTTTACTGAGTATAGTCTGTTCTGAGTACTGAACTAGGCCTTAGCTGGTCATGTATGAAAATCTTGTATCCTATAACCATAATGCAGGTGCACCATGTACATGAACTGAAGTGACACAGGTGAAACTTATGTGACACTTCTTCTGGCAGTTCATAGTGCTTATGTGCTACCCTTTGCACATTTAATGTAATGTGGATCTTTACTGTGCAGGATAAGTAGCAGAAAATGAAAGACGTTTAACATATTATTCAAACTATTTGATTATATAGTTGTGTGAAGTTTTATTTAGGCTGTGAAATCCTGAATTTGAAGGATTTACCATAGTCAACATTGACCTCAGGATATTATTAAACTGGCTAGCTTACAAAACTTTTTTTATGTAGTTGTGGGTAGGAACAATGTCTCTGATACTTAGTATTCACTTTTCACTATACATCAGCTATTACAGAAATCCTAGTAAAAATATCTTCAAACACTGCAAGTTCAACTCTGAGAAGTTGAACATATTGATAGGCCAAACATTTGAAAGCATTTACTTTTGTCCTTTTGTATAGTATCACCTGGTAATTATTTTCTCTTAAACTATTCTAGGTTTTGTATTCCTATTCAATAGGTTTTGTGTATATTTTATTTGGATTAACATGCACTAGTGGATTAAGCCCTGCAGTAACATTTTGCTCAAAGGTAGGTGTAAAAATTTCCTTTTTTCTATGAACAATCTCATTGGAAAACATCGCTCTGTATGGTTTAGAAAAATCTCGCTACTTCTCTGAAGTTATATTTTCATCATGTAAACTGGTTGACTTGTATAGTTATTACAGTCTTTGATGTATAAGATAGGGTAGTGTTTTAAAAAACAAAACAAAATCACAGGACCAGACTTATGAGTTTATAATTTCATTATTATTTTTCCATTATTTAACTAAAATTAAATAAGGATCTTTGCATGAATGCATTGTTGAACAGCTTATTATTGCTCAAGCAATTGATTGAAGTCTGTAGTTTTATGCCATTTTGCAATACCTCAGGGTTTGTTTTACATTTTCCTAACAGGCTTTTTTGTTGTTCTTGCAGCATCCAGTTCAGACTTACGGTTATGCATTCCTTTTCTCCCTGACTGGGTATTTTGGCATATCCTTTGTTCTAGCGTTGATTAAAATCTTTGGTGCCCTTCTGGCTGTAACAGGTATGAACAAATGATATCTTTACTGCTTTTGGTATAAAAACATGAAGTAATCCTATTCTATTATTTAGGACAGAGCTTTTGAGAATTGTTCTCACTCTGGCTTTTTTTCTGTTCTTTGGGATGACTGATTGTGGTTTGTGTAGCATGGATCTTCTCTAGTAGTATGTGTTTGAGAGCTTCCTGGTCCTTTCTGTGCCGCAGTTTCAACTTTGAAGAGCCTGTTAAGTAATCTTGTGCATATAGGCTGTGCTATGTGTTAATGCAGAAACAACACTGTTCTAAACAGAGGAATTGCAATGGAAATGTATAGCAAGGTGTAAGGAAAAGACAGGTATTATTTGAAACGTGGAAGGAAAAGTAAGGATGTTCCAGTAAGGCATAGTAGGCAGCGTCATAGTCTCTAAGCACAGAATTTCTGGAAATTTCCAGCAAATGGTATTGCTAGAAAAACTATGAAGAACTCCCCCAAAGCTTCTGAATGTCTATCCCCTGTCAGTGGAATGCTGCTGTAGCAATGTTAAACGTACAGTCCAGACTCAGTTCAGAATACACTCAAGTGGAACAAATCCTGACTTTTGTGATGGTCTCCTCGCTTCTTTTTATTAAACTGAAGGGAATAAAGGGTGTGTATTAGTTTTGGAAGTCAGGATTTGAACTAAACAAACTTCTGGTGGGCTGTGTAACAGCTGCTGGATTATCTCTAAATTGCAACTTATGTATTCATGGGACAGGTACAAGCCTATTGTTAATGACAGCAGCAGACTCTGTCTAGTCTTGTAAATCTTTTAGACTTCGATGTAATTGTCCCGCAAAAAATGGAAGCAGCCAGGTTTTCTGTTGAATGCTTAGTACAGCATATGACTGTATCAACCATGTCAGAAGAAACAAATGTAAAGAACTCTGAGTAATATGTTGAAAAGATTTGGGCCCCTCACTGGGGTGTCTGCTAGCCGCAAGTGAATGTGGAACAGTATAAGTCCCTAAAGTATGTCAGAAGTTACTGGAATCCTCTCCAGGCTAAGAAAGTCACCAAATGCCATCTTGTCTGCTCTTGTGATAGTTCACACACAAACAAAAAGTTTCTGTGATGTGGTGTTCTCACCTAATAATATAATAATGACCTAGCAATAAATGCAAGTCACACCTATCTGCGCTGACATGCTCCAGGTAGGTGATGGATGAGGAAAAGGAGGGTGTGAAGCAGGAGGCAATCACAACCATTATAGATTTTCAACCTTTATAGATATTCAGACTTGACTCTTACCCGGTATGCAACTGGACATATTCTTCACGTTGAGTAATCAGTCATCTGGAAAAATCATGTGGAGAGATTGAAATCCTACTAGCTGAGATTGTCTGGCCCTCTGTGAGTGAGGAAGCCACTGAGCACAATTAAGTCTCAGCACTGTGCTGGCAAGTAATGTCATCTGGTTATGTTTGGTCTTTACTAATGCATTGGCTGATGTGTGCCTTAGAAGCAATGAAAAGTATTAAAACTAAACGTATTTTGTGTGGAAGGACAACTGTGTGGCTTCAGAGAAGGAAGTGTGTTCAGACCTTATTGATACTTTGTCTGCCTGAGATCCTTAATGGAAGAAGCAGTATAGAAAATGGTTAAATCAAAGGAATCGCTAGTTAAGACAGATGTGACAGAAATTGCGGCTCAGAAATTATTTGTACGAGTTTATCGTGGCTTGCATCTGTATTTGTGAGGCCGTGGCATATTTTCGTATGTGGCATTACCTGAGTGTGGCAAAGCTAGCTATAGCCGAATGACATAACTGTATCATAAGTGAATGCTTTTAACCTGTATTGTTACGAGTTTATAAAACAGTCAAGTGACTGAAGTGTTTACATATTGGAATATCCTCAACTGTTGGAATAAGGGGAAATAACCCTGCTGTTCATTTTAACAGCAGTTAATTGTAAAGTTAATGTTTTTTATGTATCTAACAACACTAAAGGAAAAGTCTGACATGATCATTTCTCAGCATCTTCCTGTACACCTGTTTTCAGGCTGTCCCTAAAATTATTACTCTTTACTATATGCAGCTGCTATAGAACGTAAAATTGTTTGTCTGTGGAAAATTGTTGCTTCCAAACTTAAAATGTAACTTGAGTGTATTTTTGAAAAATCAGTCATTGCCTATCTAGCTTCTCCTATCATTTATATAGTCATTACAGTAGTCTGTCAAGAACGGTTACACCAGGCTCATTCCTTCCTCAAGTTACCTTTTCTTAAAACTACAAACATTGGTCACAAGGGCCTGGGGGGGGAAAGGTGTAACAAGATGCCATGGAGCTACTTTCCTCTCTTCCCTCTACCCCTAAAAGCCGGTTTCTGTCAGGTGATGCTCTCCTTCATTCGCAGTAGTGAAGGAGAGGAAAATACAGACAGTTGTTTTCTGACCTGAGGATTGCATGCTCTGCTCTCCTATTAATTGTTGCTTCTGCAGCACTTTCTGTTATAACGAAGTTCAGTACGTCTCCTGACTGGAAATTGGCCCTGATGAGAGGGTTGGTTCCTGTATTAAAATAGCTCTTTAAAAAAAAAAAAAAGTCTTACTGTGTTAAAATATGTTTAAAGATGCTGTGGAATAGGAAACCCTTCCCAGGTTTTCTTATGCCTGACCTTGACAATCCTAACACTGGAGCCCTTTCCATCTTGCCTGTAGCAATGTCAAAATGTTTATTGTGCCTTGAAAGAACACCACATTCATTACTGTCCCTCCCACCCCCCCATCCACCCTCCCCCTTCTTGGGGGGGAGTGGGGTGAAAGAGTTTAATGAAAATTGTATTTCTATTAGCAGAATGAGAAATTATTAGACTTAATTGGGAAAAAGAAGAAAAGGCACTTAATTTAGAAGGAAATGGTTACATAAATATTTTAATTAATAACTGATTTGAAAGAACAGAAATAATCGTAATTAGAAAAACTGAAGTAATTTAACCATTTTTTTAAATTATTCATCTGTAAACTGTTTTCTAATTAAAACTCAATTTTCTTTTTCATTCTCCTCTAATTTTTCATGTAATAGAAAATCATTTTATTTGATGCGCATAAATTTCTTAAAATGTAAAGAAAATTGTTACTAAAAAGTTGAGATTGGGGCAGATAAAGCAATGGTGATGGCTGTTTCTTCCACTACAAAACATGTTTTTAAGTAAATATTTGTTTGTGGGGGAGGGTTGGGGAGAATGAAACTTGCTTTACCAGCCATAACAGCGTGAAAATACATCCGTAGTCATTGGTTCCTTCTGTCAGTATGTTACAGTAAGACTAATGTGGGTTTAGTTACACAAGAAAGGCTTTCCAGTATGGCATAGTAGAAAGTACTTCATGGTAAGCAAAATATTTTCTGTTTAATAAAAAACACAGTTTTCTTCCGGTGCAGACAATTGTACTGGGGTCTGTCTTAAGTGAGAAGCCTGCACTATCATATAACACCTTCTCAGGCCCTTAACCTCCATAGCTAAACTTGTACGCCTGGCTGCATTGTTACTTTTTTTTTTTTAAACATTTTCTATAACTTTTACTCATTTATTGATTTTGTTTCAGTGATAAACTATATAGGTTTCCCAGTACACAATTTGCTAGCAACACTGTATTCTTGTTCATAGCAGATAGCATTGAAATTGTTCAAATAATTGTTGGAGCTATAGTTAATTTGAGAGTACCCCAAACAGATAGTTCAGTTCCATTTTGGTAACAGGATTGTGTTCTCAACTCTTCTTACTGCCATGATTCTTCCTAGTGATAAGATCACATGTAGAAGAAGGTCTCTTAATGGTTTTGATGAAAACTTCCTAATGCATAATCGTTGAAGTCGGATATCCTTGGTCTCTTAGGTTTCTAACCAAAATTGTGTTTCTCTGCACTGTTAGGTAAATTCTCAGTAACTTCAAAAGAATGACAAGATGCTGATCCCATTCCACTTAAAATTAAAGCCCAAACACCACTGGTGTGTTACTGAACTGTAATAACGAGGTGGAAATGGCAAGAGATTTGGTGTATCCAAACAGTGATACCACTTTTTTCTGCTTTAACAGATTAGTTTATACCATCAGTTACTTGCAAGGATTGTTTGTTGCCTTCAGAGATTGTGAATTGATTAGCGTGAAGTTATTAAATAGCAAGTCTTGTTCTGGAAGTTTCTCTGCTGCAGATACTGTGACTGGAGCTGATGCTACTGAGGCAATGTGCTCGTTTCAAACAGCGTATGGTTCTAGCGCTGTTTTGCACTGGACTGATGCGTCTGCAGTCTGTGTTTGCACCAAGGATGGTCCTCGTTTTAGCCAGACACCAAATTATGTAATGAGGTTATCTGCTAATATTGAAGACTATATTATGTTCTTTTGCTGTAACTGAATTCTTAAAGAAGTAAATATTTGTTTTCCTCTGCAGTAACTACAGGAAGAAAAGCAATGACCATTGTGCTTTCTTTTTTGTTCTTTGCAAAGCCATTCACATTCCAGTAAGTATTTATAGTTTTAAATGGAATTTTATATATTTTATAAAAAATTACGTTCTTGATCATGGAAATATAACAACAGTAATTAATCATATTAGGCTTTACTGCTTTTCATTTCGTACCTTCTACAAATGCTGGCCATCTGCTGTAAATATTGACTGGCTTGTTGATGCTAATCACGCTATAGAAAATAGTTTCCATTTTTCTAAAGGTCTGGAAGACAAGCTATTCCATGTGTTGGCATTTTTTTGTTGTTTTTTTTTAAGAAAAATCTCACATAATATCTAGTGCTTATGATACTTAATAAATTGTTTGGGTACTTTCTCTGTGGAGGAAGATTTGGCTAAAGGCAGGCATTTTCTCCATTACAGTATTGTTTCCCCTTTTACAAGCTCAGGTTTGAGTTCTTAGCTAGCCCTTTTAAATAACTGCAAGCTTCTATTATCTTGATGTATTAAATTGCAAGAGTTTTGAGCTTGGGTTTCTCCCTTTTTTTAATTTCAAGGAAGAGCTTACATTGAAAAATGCAGCTAAGTTGCTACATTGATCCTAATTGCTTCTGGTCTGAAACAAAATAGTATTCAATTTTATTGCTATGTATAAATTTATTTGAGATTTAAAAACAAAGCTTACAGCCAAATGCCCAAATGGAATTTACTCCAGCTCAAAATCTTGAGGCTTAAAATAATGGAGAGCTGAAACAAAAATGTGCTTACCTTGGGAAGTATGGATATAGGACACTGAGTGAGAACACATTTTGAACCAGTAATAGAGAGTATAGCTCTCATAACCGTAGGAAGGAAAATCATACTAAAACCCCTCAGGACTACTTTATTCATGTGAGATAGACAGCTACTGTTGTTATTTAACTATAAATGCACCTTAATAAGCTCTCCAGCCAGGATGGGAAAAGGAAGGGTGGAAGGATAGTAATAATAAAGATTCAAGCAAATTCTTTCTCAGAGTCCACTAATTTGTGGGGTTTGGGGTTCTTTTCCTTAAACTCTTCTCCCCTTAATGTAGGGGCTTTGTTTTTATTTAATCCACAAATATTGGTATGTAATCGCTACAGATAAAGTGCTAATGGTAACTTTTTTTTTCCCCTCCTCTCCCTCCCCTTTAGGTACGTGTGGTCAGGCTTACTGGTTGTCCTTGGTATATTTCTTAATGTTTACAGTAAGAATATGGATAAAATCAAACTGCCTTCACTGCATGGTCTTTGGAAAAAAAGTGTGGAAGAAAGAAAAACAAGGACGTTTTCACAAACTGTATAGACAGTGGCTTATGCCTTGTCTAGACTATGACTTATTATTTTATTGGAACAGTCTTCAGCTGATTCACTTTCCAAAGGGAACACTATTAAAACCAAAGGAGCTGAAGGCATATTGTCTGCTTGCAGATTGCTAGAAATGCACATTTTTGTGAGCCCTTTCTTCAGAGCACTTGAATTCATCATAAGAGGGGGTGTAGGCTATTGTCAGATGGCATTATCAGGCAATGAAGGACAGCAGCTCCTGGCAGACTGCTGAGAAGCTGCACTCCAAGAGGGACACAGTAGAAGACTAATTTGGGCATTTTAATAATATTGGCCATGTGGCTGATCTGAGATTAGTGGTTCTTTGTCTTTGTTAATTGTCTAGGCGGGGTAGTTTAAATGTAATACTGTATTAATATTTAATGGCACCTAATCAGCAACTGGTTGACCAAATTGAGATTTTAAAGGTGGGAGGTTTAGAATATGGTATATTGTCACTCTTCTTCATTTTAAATAAAAATGGGGGGGGAGGGGGGGTGTTAAGTTATTGATTAGATCATCACAGAACTTGGTATTTATTGTAATAATTGAATTTTTTATGGAAATCTTACGGTGTTACTCTTTTTGCTTGCAAGTAACAAAAATGAGATTGAGCCTGTGCAGTCAACACCCATGCTTTTACAAGGGGGGAATGGTCTTTTAGGCCTGAACAGGGTGAGAACACAGAATGAAAAAGTCATGATTGAAACAGTGGTCTAAGAAGCTGTTATTTGCTTATTCTGTGGTGAAATGCAAAATTTTTAGTGGCCTGTGGCCCTCCATGTCATAGTGGTGTAAAGAGACGTGGAAGTCCTCTAAATTAGTTACATCAAATCAAAACTCTTCATTTTCAGTATTGGAGTAAAGAATAACAGCATCTGCTAATGTATTTTGAATATATATATTTTGTCAGTCCTTGTGTGGTCCTGTGATGAACTTAAGAGGATTAGGGTGCAGATTACAATTTTCTTTATTTAATGACAGGAGGAGACAATGTACTACCAGTCCGTCTTTTTCATCATGAATTTAGGAAGACTAAGTCCGTTTATCTCTCTTACTTTCATATTCAATTTGCTTTTGAATCGCGTGCTGTCTCTTTCATTTTATATATTTAACAATAGCACTTTAAAAATACTAATCACCTTACAGTTTATTGTTCTCATGTGGTCATGATTTTTTTGTTGTTGTTATGTCCCTTAGATGCATCTTGGTGTGTGTTCTTTCAACTTAGACAAAAGTAAATTGGATAATAGAATTGTATAGTCAGGAAGAACATACAAAGAATTGAAGTATCTCACAGGATTGCCTTCTACCAAAAATACTAGTTTATGACATTTAGGAAGAATTGCTGTTCCAAGGAGCTTGTAATCAAAGCACAGACACAAAATGTGCCTTAAATTTTGCTTATTGGGTTGGTAGCTAGGATATGCCATATTAAGTATGTTATAAAATAGAACATGGAATAACATAGCCATCTTAGCACGATGGGACAAATGAGTGGAGGGCTGCGCTAACATAACTGCACTGTTTCCAGCACTCAAGCTACTCTGGTGTGTCAGCAAAGCCTTTCAACCCATATACACCCAGTGCTGCCAAGTTAGGAGAATTTATTGCATGTGACAATTCTGGTTTTTAAATTCCCAGCTGCTGCTTGATTGATTATGTCCTGATAAGGTAGAGGTGTGGATTTGATGAACAGATACACCTTGAAAGAGAAGGATGGCCTGCCGTGGCTATCCATTTTCATGTTGCAGCCACAGTTTTATGATAAGATATGGAAGAGGGTTACCATTTCAAATTTCATGCAAGAGTGCATTTGACCAAGTCAAGGGGATTGATACACATTTCTTTCCCCATAATATTTATCAACTCTTATATTCCCTTGCATTCTTTTCTCTAAATGAAGTTGCTCTTTCCAGTGAGGTTAAGTTACCTATCAAGCTTAAAAGAGGGACAGTTTTTGAACTATTGAAAAGAAAGTAATTATGGAACATTTGCTGCTCTGTTCACTAGCTTGGTGGAACATGGTAATTAGCATTTGAACATTGTTTTGACAATTTTTCAGTCTCAGTTTTGCCATCTGTAAACTCTGTTGCTAAACTTTATTTATTTATTATAACTTCAGGAAACCAAATTATGTGAAAGCTACCATACATGCAGTAAGTCATAGTAAATATAATTCGTTTGGCATCTATTTTATATAAATAGATGAGAAGTCACTCCCAAAGTTTCTGACTAGAATTCAAATGTAGTATGTAGGTTGCCAAACTATTTATATAATCCAGTGTTGTCTCTATTTTATCTCTCTGGAAAGCGTGGTGTTCACAATAATTTACCTTTTAATTTATTCTCTATTGTATACAAGACTGAGTTAATGGAGCACACATTAGGGGAAGTTTTGATTAATTTTTTTTCTTAATTTTATTTTTCTTAACTATAGAAATGTATGTTTTGTTTTACAGGTGTACTTTAAAAAAAGTTTTTTATAGACATAATATTGTAGGTTTAGTGTTAATAGCATAAATTTAAGAGTCAGATTTTTATTTTCATAGGTGTGAGTCTAGTATTTGCTAATCAACGATATGTAAGCGTGCTAATGAAAATGCACACACAAGTGAGCGTAGTTCATCATTTGCCACCTGTCGTGGTCTGTGCAGTTTCATGCTTTCATTGAGATGTTAAGAAAACGTTCATTTCAGTCGATTGCTGTTTGTGGGGGTTTTTTAATAAGCTTTATAGCGCATGCAAGTAGGAGAACCTTACAAATCTCCACGCGTTCTTATTACAAAATTTTGGGTTAGGATCTTCTGTAATGTATATGTATGTTGGTTTTGTGTTGTCTATGAAATATTAATAAGGGCTTGTCCACAAAGTATCTGTAAATTCTTTATTTTTCGTGTAAAAGCACTTATATCGGGGTGTTGGTTAACCCTTCCTAATGTTGCTACGTAGGCTGATCATAATAACTTTTGCATTTTATACTCATTGGCTCCTGGGCTCTTTACAGTAGGCATTACGAAACTACAGAAAAAAACATTCATTCTGTCACCATAAAATTTATGATCTAAATATAATGTGAATTAGTTGCTTCTTATTCTTATGCTACACAACTTTCTCCTCTTTACAGAAAAAACTGTGAAATAAGAATTAGTTATAATGGGATTGAAGTTCACACTAAAATTTAAGGCTGCTCAAGGTCTCCACTGATGTCAGCAATCTACCTCTGTGACACCCTCATCTTTGGAGGACTGAGGGAGCTCTGTTCTCCTAAATTAGTATGCATTTGCCGTTGCTTTCACATTACATTTTTGCATTTATTTGGCACACTTGAATGCTGAAGTAATTGACTGTGCAGTGGATTTCTTCAGTATTTCAGTACGTCAGTATCATCAAACCACTAATTACGCAGTTACCTATATGTGAATACAAGTGTGGAAGAACTAATGCTCTGAACCCCCCCTAAACCTACAATGTTTCCTGATACTGCATTAAACTTTTTCTTAATCTTGTTTTACCACTCATGTGCTTTGAACTTGCCAAACACTTTAAGCTAAAACTTAGGCATACGTCATTCCTACTTTTCTTCCTTACTTCCTTACTCGTCCTTTCTTTTGGATGCTAACTCCCTTTTTAACATGCTCTGTTGATGCACTATGGATTGTTTCAGTTTTCTATTCCTGCATTTAAGGGCTCATATCACACTGTTACAGATTGGTCACATTCCATATTTTCTGCTTTATATCAGTTACAACTGTCTGGATGATTCTTTTAAATCCTTTTTTTCTCCATGAAAAAGTCTTCCCTTTTATACTTTCCATTATTTTTGGAAAGGTCTTGATGAGTACATGTATGAGTTAACTCCTTGACCTCATTCCATCTTCCAAGAAAATCTCACTTCTCCCTTGCTTGCCTTTGAGAACTAAAGGAAGAGGAAATAAATTATTGCAAGTGCTCTTTTTTTCTTTAATAAGTGCCTTCCTTACTAACCTGGTTTGTCTTAATTGTTTCTTTTCTTTCTGCCTCCCATGCTCCCAGGCACAAACAAGCCCTTCTCTTATGTTTGACCACTCTTATGTTCAGTCATGGAAACTTCTTGAGTTGTTTACTGTTCTGGAAAGATGTATAGAATTGCATGTATTCTCTGGAGGGCAGGAAATAATAAGTAAACTTTGCAAGTTAGGGAAGTAATTAAATGGATTCATACTTTTTTTCTAGAGGGATTTTATATGTGGTTTAGGTAATAGCTCAGAATTTGTTAGTGGAAGGTATTGGGTTTTTTTTTCTTTTACATTCTACCTGTTTAAAAATCCTTCTATTAATTTTAATATTGAATATAAAACTCCTGACTATTCAGGTAGTTTATAGACATTAATTTTAGTCTTGCCTATGAGGCAGAAAAATCCTATCTCCATTTCTCTGATGAAGCAGAGATGGTAACTTGCCCAAAGTTGCCTTAGTAAGCCTGTGGTGAGCAGGGAATATATGGTAATACCCTCAGTTATTCTGCGCCCCAAGTCTCACAGAGCCCTTCTGTCCCTGACATAAAACAGTACCATCGTAAGCTCAGTTTTCTTTTACCCTCTAAATTTAGAGATTTTAAATTGTTTCCGTTCCATGTTCTATACTAGCATAATTTAAAGTGAAATTAAGACAGTCGTAAAATAGGCTTCCTGCGTTTTGTTTGAAGCTTCTTTGCATTGTGTGCATTGTTGTTGTCCTGTTCATTTGTTCTGTTTTCTGTGAACACTGCTATGGAAACAAGCCAGAGGGAGTAGCAGTCACAGGAGAAGCATAATATCCTTCACTTTCAGGTGACTGGTCCTAATTCAGTTCACCTTGCTACTGGTCAAAAGCTGCTGCTATTGAAAAACTGTGAGGAATTGTCATAATGTGAGGAATTGAGCATAATGATGTCATGCCAGATCTCTATCTTTTTGCCATTCACTTGTAGAGAAGCAAAGACGGTAACACAACAAAGAACATTCATGCACAAATATATATATTTGTGCTTAGAATATAATGCTGACTTAACGCTTCTTTTCTATACCTGGATCAATTTCTTCTTTTTTGCTGTTTTTTCTTGAGATGTGATAGTAATGTATTGCTTCCCTATACTTTTGGATATTTAATTTTTTTTTTCTTTGTTAGATTTCTCAGTTTTATGCTTCCTCTTCTCTTGGTCTTTTATTTTAAGTGTAAAGTTTTACCTTGTAATTTTCATTACACCTGTAGTACTGTGTCCAGTTCTGGGCTCCCCAGGACAAGAGAGAGGCAGGGCTACAGGAGAGAGTCCAGCAAAGGGACACGAAGACGATGAGGGGACTGGAGCATCTCCTATGAAGGAAGGCTGAAAGAGCCAGGACTGTTCAGCCTGGAGAAGAGAAGGCTCAGGGGAATCTCATCAAGGTACATAAATACCTGAAGGGAGGGTGCAAAGAGGATGGAGCCAGGCTCTTTTCAGTGATGCCCAGTGACAGGACCAGAGGCAACGGCACAAACAAACACAGGAGGTTCCCTCTGAACGTCAGGAAACACCACGTTACTGTGAGGGTGACCGAGCGCTGGCACAGGTTGCCCAGAGAGGTGGTGGAGCCTCTGTTCTTGGAGATACTCAAAAGCTCTCTGGACATGGGCCTGGACAACTGGCTGTAGGTGGCCCTGCTTGAGCAGGGGAGGTTGGACCAGATGACCTCCAGAGGTCCCTTTCAACCTCAGTCATTCTGTGATCGTAAATCTTTCGATCTTTGTCTGTCCAGATTCCAATACTTCCCCTTTTTCTCCGGTTTCCAAAGTGTTAATAAACATACTTAAACCAAGTATCTCTGTTTGGGTTGGGTACAGTAACTCCGCTGAAGCTGAAGAAGCCATGCTGACAACACCCAATAGTGTGATTCTAGCTGAATAGCGAGTAGCCTCAGAGCACAATCCACTGGAGAGAGAGACCTTCATTTGGTAACTGCTGCTCAATGCAAAATGAGAGTATGTGAATCTCTTAGAGCAAATGCAAGAAACTGGTAGATGAAATTGATGCTGTCAACACAGAACTATTTGAATGTATTCATGAAGGAGTTCAAAGTTGCTTTTGATTTTCTGCAATTGGCTCTTACCAATGCTTTTGGGTGTTAGTACAGCATCTGATCTTCAGGTGGCTGCTAGAAGTGTTGCTACACCACTTGCTGCCTGTTAGTTGTCAGCATTTTGCATGAACATGGTCAGCTGCAGTAGATGCCATCCTACTTGTTCAAAACCCAGCTATAAATACAGTTCTGTAGTATCAGGCAGTTATGCGAGCATATCTACACGAAAATATCATATAGCAGTCCTAGTTCCATATAAAACTGAAGTAAAATTGCTCTGTCAGGTTGAACACTTGAACCCCAACAGCACTGGAACACACACACACACACACACACGCACAACAAATGCTGCTGTTAACCATTGTACAATCTCTCTGTCACAGGGTAATCTGCTGTTTTACCTGTAACTGCAGCAGTAAAGGGAAAATTGACCAAATAAATATCCCCTGGGCTTCTGTTAGTGTGGTACATCTGAACACAGCGTGTTGTAAGTTTGGCTTCTGCTGCAGACTGTCTCCTGGAATAGACTTGGTGACGTGTTTTGGGTGAAATACCCAGTCAGGCATGGGAGAGGGCTGCAAGGCAGCAGGATTTGGGTATGCACTAAGTCTGGTTGATTCTATGCTGCCAGCATGTCTGCTTTGCTCTCTGTTAAGACAGCAAGTCTATCTGTCCTCAGCTTACTGAATTTTCTAGGTAGCACTGGCAGTAAATTGGGTTTACCAAGTGAAAGCTGTACACGTGGTTTAAGAAGGGTGCTTGTGCTTACATCCTGTGAAGTCTATGTCTTGAGGAAATGTAGACATCCCAGAAGTCTCCAGCATTCATAAGAAAATGGAAGGTGATTTTTTAGATCATGGTGGAATAGGCTGAGCTCTCCCTCTTCTCCTGAGGAAGGACAAACACAGTGCTATTATACGAGAAAGGTTATCGTTTCAATTACAGTCTGTGAAGCAATTGGTGAGGGGTCCAGTAGGCCCCAAATCCCAAAATCATCTTTGAGAATTTAGACGCATTCATAGGATCCATTTACTAGTACCATTTGTAGAAGAACGACAAGCTACAGTTCCTGTTTCTACACTTCTGCCTCATTCTAAGTTCCTGAACTCCCTTCTGGTTCCACAGCACTGCAGTAACTATTAGTCAGTGCTAACATAAATATGGATATAAAAAAACTTCTAAAGAGAATAGTCTTTCTCACACTATTGTCCACAACTAGGGGGTGGGAATGAGGCAGCAGTGGCATCTTGGTGACGAAGCGTTGTGAAGGCTCCGCAGCGCAGTCTCACGTGTAACGTGATATTGTTGGCTGCATACTGCAGAGGTGCTTCCTCGTTGCATGCTTCTCCATGACTTCAAAAACTGCAAGCCCTCGTGGTAGTTCCGTTGCATGAGAACTATCGCAGTGTTTTGCAGGACTATGCGTTATAGGTAAGGAGCCTCAGCACAGAAAATTAAGGGCACTACAGGCTATGCTTAGGAAGTGGATTATGTTGTAGGCTATCTATAGAAAGTAGAGGCAGTCAAATTTGCAGACAGGCGAGTTATTTGAACCATCTCAGCCTTAATTTGAATGACCAGGTCCAGCTAAATAGCTGTCCCTCTTGAGCGAAACAGTGATAGCAATAGTAATTGGAAGTGCCCCATCTTGACTTTCAGAATGACCTGTAGTTTAAAAGTTAAAAGTACCCCTTCAGAAGAGAGTTGAGGGGGAGACATGGCTCTGACTGCTGTGGCTGAGGAGAGGAAAGCCACGTCATCCAACGATGAACAGTGCTGTTTAAAGATAGAAATGGCTTCTCTGCTCACTGTGTCTTTAAATGTAGCCTGCTCTATTAATACTCTCGTGCCTAATCCAGTAAATCTGCTTATGCTTACAAACAGGTAAAGGTATACCTATTTGTTCTGAACTTGATGGGTGTTTCAGTTTGAGATAGGCATTGCAGCCACAGGATTTGGACAATCATGGACATGTCCGCAAAGAGGATTTGGGGCCCCTGAGAGGCTTTAATGCATAAAGCAGAGTTCATATAGGCTTCAGGCAGCGACTAAGCAGAATTTAAGCTCTTTAGGCTTTAACATGCCTTTAATCTTTTGTTGCTCTAGCCTAAAGTTAGGATTATTTATTTTGTGTACTATCCAAATTTTGGTACTGGAAAATCATTTTGGTGAGGAATATGCTAAAAATTGGCCTTAATAAGCAGTTCAAGTTAACAGCTGGTAGTATTCTATCCCTAGTTTACACCATCCTGTGCAGTGCAGCTAATAGTAAAATCTGGATGTGAGTGCTTGGCCTCTTCAAATGAAGACTGCGTTCTTGCTGTTAGGTAGTACCATCTTCCTTGATTTTAACAAAAGAAAACAAATTCTACCTAACTACATAGGTAAGAACTGATTTAAAAGTAGCTAATCCTTACTATGAGTCACACCTGATTTCCCTGGACTCCTTATCCTTAACAAATGAGTCATGCCTGGCTGTACAAGCTTGGTTTGCAAACTCCATCTTTCCTGGGATTAAAGCAGCCTGAGATTAAGCAATCATGCTTGCACGCTTGCCAGAGATGAGACCAGATATTGCCTAAAGCTTTTGGATCCCCAGGCACATAGGTAAAGGCAGCTTGAATTGACCGTCTTAGACTTGGTAAATTTTGCATTTGCAAGGCAGCTTGCAATATAATCTATTCTTTCTCAGATAAGAGCTCATTTTTTTCCGAGAAGTTGAAGCAGAGACTGTGTACAAATGATACATGTTTGGCTTCAATATAGAAATGTCACTAGTTAGGAGACCTAGCTTTTTTCCTACTGAGAGCTAAATTTGTATGGAGAATGGTTGTAGTTGTGTATCAGAAAGGTGCAATGTGTTATCTTTTACCAGATTATATTTCTGCACTATGCGCTGTGGTAGGATGAGGAAAGAACATCAGTAAAGGAAAGAAATGAAAATCAAGATGCGTTGGACAGCAATAGTGTTAATTCCTGGCTGTCCTATTTTTCCATTACATAATGTTGGATGCAACAGATACAAAGCAGGTTTCAGTAATCGGACTAAGAATCGGGACAGGGATTTTTCAAAGCAATCAAAGACAATCAAAATCCTGTTGAGCCTTAACTGCTTTACTGTTCTGAAAATTCCAAATTCAATCACCAGAAGAGCACTAGACTGCCCCTCTCTGTGCAAAGCGTCCCTTGCCATCTGTGGAGATCCACTGTGAAGACAGATTCATCTTAAATGTATACCTCGATTGATGGGCAAAGACATTCTTTTTAGGTATGCTGAGACTTCACGGTTGGAAATAGGATGGCTCCTGTCAGTCACCTTCGTTGCAGGTCCTTCAAAGTTGAGAACAGCTGTGCCAAACTGAAAATGAGTGAACGACATTTGGTAGATATGCAGGTGGCTGAAGGGCGCTGTATATGATTTAGTGTGCGATTTCTTCAGTCTACTAGATTTCTTCTGCCGGAGCTATGACTGTTGGATCAGTTTAACAGTTCTCTTTCTGGTAAGGATTTACAGTGTTAAAATATGTACTTCTGAAAGTGCAGATACTTGTGTTTTGCACAGTTTGGGGGGGTTCAGGTTGATTTTTTTTTTCTTTGTATTTTTCCTAATTAATGTTCTGCGGTGCAGGGGATTCTTCGTAAGTAATTTTCAATATTGACCTTTTATCCTCTCTGCTTAGTTTATTTATTGAGACTCACAGTAAGAGCTGTCTGCACCTCTTCTTCCCTGTGTTCATTTCTATTATTGTAATCTCTCTTCAACAGAATTGGTAACCTGTGTTATTTTTCTCAGCCTCATGTAGTAAATAATGGTACATGTCTGAAGCTTATCACAACAGCAAATAAGATGGTGCGTAACGCATCGTCCTCTCCAAATTGGCACAGCAGGGTGGGCTGGCAGTACATCCATTACCTCTGTTATCTCTCGCAAAAAGCTTAATTTCTCTGCCCATGGATGTTGTGGGGCAGCAACAGAAAAAGAGCTGAGGTAGCTACATGAGGACATGGGCCTTTGGGAGAACACTGTTCCTTTTAGTCAGAGGAGCAACCCACACTGGATTGCTTATGGTTTTATCTCCATATTGGCTCCTCTGCCCTCACCCTTTTCGTTTTTTCATTCCCATCATCTTAACTGGAGAATACCAGTTAAAAACCTGGCATCCTAGTTACTAGTTTTATACTATGCAAGTAATTTTTCTATGATTTTGCAATCCTTTCACCATGACAACTATGATCTTATTGAGTGTTCATAGGCTTATTCTTTTGTTATCCTTTCGAGCCAAGGGCATATGTACTATTTCTTTATGCAAAGAAGGTCTTGAACTATTGAAAAAAATAAGGACCAGATCCCCAGAAATATGTAAACATTTTGCTCCTTTAAATGGATGATGGACACCTAAGAGTTTCTGTCCACAAATTTCTGTGACGTGAGCCTCAGAAAGCTGCCACACAGTAAATCCAGTAGAAACTGCCCGTGTGCGCACACTTCTCGCTGAAAAAACATAAATTATCTCATATGTATTGAAGACATAGGTTGTTACTGTGGAATAGCTGACAGTATAAGATCACATTCTTCCCTATCTTGCAGTAACTTTCATATGTCTGTGATCTGAACTCCGTTACATTTTGCAAGAAGCTGGAGTAAGTCTGGAACTGAGCAGAGAGATGCAGCCGTACTTCCTTGAATACGCGTGTAGCCTCATAACCTCAGAACTCTCTTTACAAGAAAAGATGGAGAAAAATCGTAGCAAAGTCCCATTGCTTGTAGAGTCTATTAATATCCAGCTATCAAAACACCAGTACCAGTAGCCTGTGAGTTGCACACTGCGGTGGGAGTGAACATACCCTCTCTCTGCTAAACCAGTTAATATTAAGCATGAATTTATACTGGTTATATTACCCTACTGATAAACAAAACCAACACATTTTTCTAACAGGTGTAATTTCATCTCAGTTAATGTGTGAGCTATATCCTGACTCTCTTAACGCTCAATGAATGTGTGTAGTCAATTGATGATTTGTTTTGACTGTGTGGAATAACTGACACTTATGACTCTAACTTAATTTAGTCTCTTTGCCTCTGGAATGCTGGTATCCAAAAGCAAACCAAGTGATTTACTTGGATTTGTTACTCAGAAGTCTGTGGCTGACACTACTGCAGATTATTTTTTAAACAATGGATTAATAAAGTTCTCTTCAGTCACTGTTTCTCCACAGTCGTCTATAAAAATCTATATTGTTAGTTTGCAAGAAGTGCAATAACTACAAATTCGTACAAATTCTATTGAATGTCGTGCATTGCATAATGTACCATGAAGTCTGTTGACACGTATGAGCAGCGTGGACTGCAGATCTATTGTTATTTCACTGCAAGAAGACTGTAACTGCTACTTACATTTCAGAGGAGAACAGAAACCTCAGAATAACAGAATCTCATATCTTTGGAATTTCTTGTTGAAACAGAGGAGCTAGTGCTTCTGTTCTGCCAAAAAAGAACATCTTTCCTGAAGAAAAAGAAAGTATTTGAGACCTTTCCTTGTAAATGAAGGACAGGGCACTACTATGAGCTACTTTATAGATGAAATTAGGGTTTTATGCAGAGTAACTAACAACAATTAAGCACTTTTAAAGAAACTGTGAATATAAACAGAGATTTGTAGAAATTCTCGAAAAGCAAAAACGTATAGATTACTACAAAAGGAGATCAACAAGCTCCTCCCTGGGGCTGAGTTTCAGCAATTTAAACTCATTCAAACTCAACAGCCAAACTGAAGCAATTGCGTGTATAATATTTGGCTTGGGCTGAGGGCAGATTTAATCCTTAGGGAAAGTGTAGGGAACATTTTGGTGGTAGGAGAGGCAGAGGTTTCTCCAGAAAAACAAAACCCAAGGAAGAACAGTTTGCACTTACTGGAAAATACTGTTTGACAAGATGTTACATTTTTAGTTAATGATACCATTAAAAAGCCAAAAGAAACAAAGAACTAGATTGACAGAAGTGCTGGAACAGGAGGCGTTTATCCAGTGGTCTAGTTAGCAGACCAGTCGTCTTGGCTGCTGGAGTCTCTTTCAGTCCCTTTTTCTTGAGACGGCTGTAATGTTGCCAGAGATGATACTAATTTATGAAGTAGGTTCAAATACGAGGGTGGAAGGATGGAGGGACACTATCCCACCACGTTGTACAACGTAATCTACTTGGGCATTTTTGTAGCTAGTAGAGAAGTGAAATAATAGAATTAGGTCTTCTATATAGGTTTTCTATAAAAGGTGCATTGTATCTTACCAGTTTCACAGGAAGACATTGAATCAGCACATTTACAAATGATTCTGTTCAATTTTACTCTTTATATTTCCCTAGCATTGTAGCTGGAGCATCAATACCTGAGAATCTATTCCTTACACTTCTACTCCTCCAAAGTAAGTCTGGGATGGCAATTTAGCAGGAGGTCAAGAGTGCATTCTCGATGTGGAGAAATATTGGGTCCTGTTTAACACATCCTTTAGAGATCTGGCCACTCTGAAAGTCCTCTAAAATGGCAAGTAAAGGGGAAAAAAAAGGTCAAAATACTAACTTGTTTTTCTTTGCTCTTGCTCTAGACTTTTTTTGGAGGGGGGGACTGCATGAGTGTGGGGATTTTTATTTTTTAATGGTTTCTTCATTAGGAATATTGAGTGCTAGTACTTTATTTGAGTTTCTTAATTGGTATTCATATAACAGATTTTTAATAGTTTATCCTAAGGAAAGTCTTGAGCTAAATTAAAATTAAGTTCAGGTTTTGATAATGTAATGCGCAGAACATAAATTTTATGGGGAAGTTGTAACTATCCCCAGCCAGAACAGTACAGTTTGCCACTTTACACACACACACACCCCCCGCCCCGCGCCGATCCCCCACACCTTTTGTCTGCCTTGCATCCAGGTATGCAAAGGATAAAACATTGGAGGAAAATGTACAGCATTGTTTTAAAAGTGCTTACTTTGAAGAGCTAAAATGCCTCTCTGTCATGGAATAGATACAGCTTTGTGTCTCTACAGGGCTGAGGTGAGGCTGAGAGCTTTAGTTAGTTCTCTGCTTTGTTCTCTGTTGTCTTGTAAGCGTAACCTTAAGTGAATTCTCTGGATTTACAGTACCTGGTTTAGAGAGAGTATTTGAACGGCCTAGCTATCGCTGTTTGTGTTGGGGTAACACGTACCTAGCTCTGCCTCGCTGGTTCCCAAACAGCCCCGCAGTACAAAATTGTCCTCCTCGTGGAAAGCAAACAGAATCAACAGGCAGTCAGCCCCACGTGAAAAATGACAAAACATTTCTCCCCATTTCACAGAAACAGAGGAGAGGACGGCTGACACAGGAGTGCTGTGCAGGGTGCCTCTAACATGGGCCCACTGGATCCCAGCCTGGTGCCTTTATACCGTAACTGCTGTATTTCTCTCCGTTTTACAGGTTGCACTTTTGGTCGGTGGCTTTATGCTGCTGTTTTAGGAAATGGAATTGCATGGCTTTATTCCCATCAGCTGACAGAGATGTAAGAATTTCATTAGCTTGATAACTGCTCTCATTCTGGCTGATATAACATGAAAAATGTGGTTTGAAAATACCTTCCAGGACTGCTGTGGTGGCCCAGATAGGGCTGTGTCAGAGACCCCAATTCATTTCATAGCCTTTCAGTCCTCTGGATGCCACGTTTACTGAGTAGACTCCCACAGGTTTCTCCACAGCAGGCAGAAGGGCAGCTGAGCAAAGAGCTTAGTCAGTACTTCAGCAAGTGTTTGGATACTTGCTGGAGATTCATCAGGAAACGCTTCTGATGCCGTAACTTCCTAAGGCTACCTTAATTAGCACACAGTCTTGCAGCCTTCTCTACGCCAGGATGCTCTCTCACAGCAGCAGGATAGAAGTAGGTCCCTTTCCCACCTAGCTACAAAGGGAGCTGTGAGTCTCTTGGGCAATGTGACCCCAAAGCAAAGAACTCCCATCCTCATCTGTGAGTTATGGATTAAAATGTTCATGCGGTCAACTTTATTTAGGGGAAATAACGTTCAAATCTTGAAAGCCTGAGTATTCACAAAGTAAAATTGGTCCATACATCCCACTTTCCAGGCAGAGAACACAATTATGCCATGTGACTTCTGCATCTACTCAAAACGCCTTGACTAGCTACCATCGAGCACCCAACTCCTCCTGGATAAACAACAGGCTACAAATTCGTCACAAAAATTGGCAAATAATCTTGAGTTATAAATATCTTTGAGAAAATTGTACTGCGATGGCTGACAATTCATTAAAAAAGAAGAGTTGAAATTGATCAAATGAATTGTTTGTTACTAATTATTTGCCTAGTGCTAGCTGTGATGTGAGACCTTGAGGGTGGGAATAAATTATCTTAATGAGGGATTAGGTTAAAGCATGTTATAAATTCTCATTTCAAGAGCTAACCCCACCATTAATATATTTGCCTATAACTGTGAGTCTTCTTTAATAGCTGCCTGTCTTCTTTACACTGCATAAAATGTTCCTCCTTTTTAAATCCGTGTCCTGAAAAGGAAGTACGTGGCCTCCCAGATTTTATCTTCGTTAGAAACACCAAAGAAATACCTATGAGGAAATAACAGTAATGTAGCCTGTAAGTTATATTTCATTATGGAGAAAGAAATGTTCACATCCCAAGGACAGATGAAGTACCAGATACCTTTTACTGTGAGCTGAACATATCCCTGCTTTTGAAAACCTCGTTTGTATAGTGCATGTGGCCTTAGAGATATGGTTTTCCAAGTGAAATGAGGATGGAGAAATGTGGATAAGTTGCCTTATACAACTTGGAGGGGAAAAGAGGAACAAGGATGCATATATTGTTTTGCTTGTAATAGAGTCAAGAGTTGCCTCTTACGATCCGAACACTGTACAAGCTCATGATGGTACCGTTTGCCTCAGACAATCCAAGTAGCAAGGATTTTAAATCTGATCTTCCTCCATTAAGTTTCTGTAGCCACATTATTATCATACTTAATTATTATAACTGCTATTAATAATTCATAGGAAAATCTGAGACGGGTAAATCATAGGCCAATTGAGGTAGAGACCATTTTTCTTTATGTATTTGTGCAATGTCTCATAACTCTAGATACTACTGCAATATAACAACCATGTAATAATAAAACATTATGTTTTTCTCTCCCTGTCTCTTTTCCATTTTCATTAGTTGTTCTCAAAGTGCTTTTAAAAGAAAGGGCATATTATTGTCTGTATTTCTACAGGCAGGTCAGCACCCGCAGTCACTCAGCAGGTCAATGTGGCAATCAGCGCGCAGACACACGGCTCCTCGTGCCGTGCCTCACGTGCATTAGTCCTATGCACGCTCTTTCCCTTAGATATTGCTTCCCCTAAAGATCAGCAATGCTGGCTATTTTGTAAGTCGAGGGTGGAGAAGTAGGAGGGCGTATTAGGCGGTCTTGCCTTTCTGTGAACTTGTTTTGTTTCAGAATTTATTTGATTAAATTTCCTCTGTATTTTTAAGGCATGATATAATGCCTCAGTTTGCCAAGAGCTTTAGAGCACTTTTTAAAATGATAATTTACTTGCCTTCTTTTTGGTTCGTCAAATATACACTGCTGGTTTTTACTAGTTACCTGTCTCCTCCTTTCTGCAGCACTTGGTGTATAATCGGATAAGCTCTGGGAGCACACAGGAGATGATACGCTATTGATGCAAATTGTCAGAGCTCTTTGGAGATGCTGTTTGTCTCACTGGAAACAGAGTTGGGCCCTCTCTGTTTCCAGAGAGACTTGTTTCCGAGCACCGTCAAGCCCCTTGCTATTGAAATTCAGAACAGTAACAAACTTCCCAGCATTCATTATCCTATTCAGTATCAATTCAGAGGCAGCACTTGTGTGTTTGTGTTTGTGCAGGAAAGATTCATCACATTTTTGGGTCAGCTACATTGTCAGCTCCACAAACACATACACACGCACACGCAGAGGGAAGAAAAAATGAGCTTCATACGCTTCATTCATGTCAGAACTCAACAACTTTAAGAGCGCAAATATTCTGCAGTCACTCATGAAAAGAAATTTTTAATAATAAATATCTAACAATTAATGGGCTGGTAGCTGCAGTTGTCTTCAGGGCATAATATCTAATTTCCTTGCAATGTTTCATATCCTTACTTTTCACGCTGCAACAGTCTATCATTAAAACCGAATGCAGGTTTCTATCACTTTTATTTATTTTTCAAATCAACTTATAAATCAGTGCCAGGCCTTGTTACAGATGAGTTCCAATAAATTATCGGCTGTGGACAAATTCTGAATGTTAAACATTCTCTGTTTCTCCCTTTTTTTTTTTTTTTCCCCACTTGCTGTGCTCCTGTGTCACCCTCTGAGCCTGGAATGCACGACAGGCAGGGGGTTTTGGAGGGTTTTCCCCCGTTTAAACAAGATGAGAACCTGGCTACTTAATTACGTGCTATTTAAATAATGTAAAAATGTATTTGTTTTTTAGGGAAAAAAAATACCTAGGGAAACAGTTTCACGCAACCTGCAACAAAATTTGTGTCTCTGGACTTCAGTAAGATAGACATCATCTCTTTTACTTCTAGCTGACAGGTAATTCCCAGAGCGACCTGTAACCCTAATCTAACTCATATTAATTCTTTTACCAAAATGCTCTGTCGTTGCCCTTCGGAAGCAGATCATAAGTGCTTCTGTGAGCTAATGCTAACTTTTCCTTAGCTGATCTGTCACTTCTAAATTGGTTTATTGGAATTAGCAATGTATTGCTGATTTTGATATGACCCCATCAGTTAAGTAAATTTTATTTGTAGTTTTACCACTAGGCTGAGGCTCATCAAATGGCCTAAAGTGACACAGCCTTGCGTGGCTGATGGGAAACTCTGACTATTGTAATCAGTAAAATGACCTTTAAAAATATTCTGGGTTGCAATTGTCTACAGCTGGGGTGGAACAGTGAGTGAATTAGCTGTGGTCCTTAGCCTGGATGAACTCTGTATCACGTGAACATGTGTGGAAGTAAAGAGGCCCAAAAAAACATTCATTTATACAAAGCCCTCTCCAAAATGTTGTATTCTCTCCCAGTTTTGCTTTTTTGGGTCTCCTCCATTCTGCCTTTTTTTTTTTTTTTAAACTTTTATGCCTCTTTTCTCTTTCACATCTCTTGGGTTTTCAACACCTTCCCTCTATCGCTAGACATCATGGTTTCCAATCCACAGAGACAGAGAATTATTTGGTTAATTTTACCTCCTTGAATTCAAGTAAACTCCAACGCATTCCTTGAACCACAAAGGGAACCGAGTGGAAATTGCCCAGTGTTCCTTCTATTCTTCTCTCTTTTTTTTTGTTTTTTAGCATAAACCCCCCTGTTATTAGACTTACTGATAATTTATCAAGTGTTATTTCTGGGCATTGTTTGACCTTTACCTTGCTGGATGAACTATGTCATTCGATATGTTGTTGAGCAGCAGACAATGTTAATCCTTAGCATAAAATAGGCAATCCTTGAAGAAAACCAGGAAGAATTTCTATACAGCATGGCTAAACCGTGGCTTGGATGAGAGCCAGAAGTGCGGAGTATGCAGCAGTTTTAGACACTTACTTTCTTTCCATCTGAATTTTAAAAAAACCCACCTTGTAACTATATAGTGCCAACTTCTGGCTTCATCTGAATGCAGTGAGAAAATCCTTGGGGTGTGTTTGAGGTCTCTTCTGATTCCTGCCTAATGATTCATTTTTAGTCTTTTTATGCATTTCTTCCCAGGTACCTGCCGTTATTTCAGTAAAGCAATTACTTTTTTCCCCTAAATTCTTCCTTTAAATACGTGTCCTTGTAATTGGCCAGATGACACTGTCTTATTTCTATGGCAAAGTAATTATATACATGATATGTTGTTTCTCCTTGCCGCTCAGATTAAATGCTCTTCAGGGCAAAGATACTGTTGGTTTCAAGGTCTGCTCTACATCCGCTGTGAGCACAACAGCAAATGCACAAATAAACACAGGTACAGAGTTGAGCCACATACTCTCCTTCTGATCAAAGATGTAACTGTTTCTACTATACACATGCACCTACTTTGCTCTGTTTGTCAGTTCACATGAATGACTGACAAGGGGAATTAAAGACATCTTGATCTGCAAAACCTGCAAATTTGGGGACAGAGCAAAACTACGAGTTGGACTTTGCTCTCCTGCCCTGCCCTACTAAACTTAATTCAGCCCATTTACACTGTTTCTGTGATACGAAAAGCTGCCTAGAACAAGTACTGAGCTGGGAATGTGCAATCTTCCTGGGGAGGTGTATTTTAAATCTGGACCCAGTGAGAAAAAGCAATTGATTTTTCCATCCTTCCCCTTAATTCTACCTAGATGATAAGGAAATCGGGGTAAGAAGCAGAGACAACCTTTTCCATTCTCTCCAGTGAGGCTTTTGAATTTATTTTGAAGTATTTAATAGAGCTGATAGGAGTGCGCTTATACATCCATTTAAATCCTGTAGCGGCTGAGCTAGATGGGAGAGGTGTTCCTACCACACGCTATGGGGATGAATCTGTGCTTACAGAAGGATTCGGGTTCCTGGGTCGGTGCGAGGAAAGCTTCCTAGTGCTTCTGCGGACCTTTGTCACTCCTGCGCTCAGGTGACGCCTCTCAAACTGCATGGGATTAGGAGCTCCTCTCATCTGTCTGTCTTTCCGCAGCAGTAGATCTTTGCAACGTAACGTGGTCCTATGAGATGATTCTATGATTCTAACATAGATACGTTACACCTTAACCATAACACAAACATCTCACAAACAGATCAAATACACCAAATAACAGCCAGGTACACGGTTTCCATTACCTGTGATGCTGAATTGCCAACAGTTTGCAACCCAGATGCTTTCAGCCGGATATCTAAATTCATACTGAGATGCCTAGATTTAAGCTGAGATTTAGTTGTGTGTGCTCAGTGTCACTGAAAAACAGGGCACTTTTATTTCTGTGTTTATACAGAAGCTGATTTCAGGAACCCAGAATGAAAAATAATAACTGATACTGATATTTTATTACTGAGAAATTTCTTTCTTGATCTTCTAAACACACTGTGCTTCTTTGCACTGTATAGAAAAATGTTGCCTTAAAGTCAGGCTGCAGGGGAGTATGAATCGGGACTCTAGCTACTGTCCGCAGCTCTCCCATTGACTTCGCATGAAGTCTAGGGCAAATTTTGCTCTTTCCCCATCTACGCCCTCCCAGTTCCTATGACAGATC
Source organism: Aptenodytes patagonicus (assembly GCF_965638725.1). Lineage (NCBI taxonomy): Eukaryota > Metazoa > Chordata > Aves > Sphenisciformes > Spheniscidae > Aptenodytes > Aptenodytes patagonicus. The sequence goes on along the minus strand of NC_134950.1, from coordinate 98,030,072 downwards.
GGTAGGGGATACTGCTTCCCAGAATTGCTGTGAGGTCTAATTAATTTGCAGGGTGCTTGGAGTTGTTTGAATGAAAGACACTATAGAAGTGGAAAGGTGGTATTATTATTATTATTATTATTATTATTATTATTATTATTATTATTTTTATTATTATTATTTCACAGGAGTCCTTTGCATTGTTCTCAGGAGCAGCCTGTGCCTGGTGGAAGACTGCCTTCTGATCTTTCTAGACACAAGCTCTATTAACATACAAACGAACAGGTCACACTATTCTTGGAGCAGAACTCTTTAGCATGTTAATGACAAATTCACACTAGTGGCCCCTGAGTGCTCTGGAGAAATACAGGTTTTGCTTAGCGCTTAATAAAAAAAGGCCATCATAAAATATGTCACTTGGGGCCGATTAATACTGTCACAAGAGAGAAAATGGAAGAGGAAAATGACATAAATTTATCTTTTCATGGGTGCCAAGTGTGGCTTCCACATGCACCGCAATCTCACTCTTAGCGTAGTATTAATTTGCGGCAACTTGGCAGAGGCATCTATGGGGCCAAATTTTCAAGTGAAGGCTCACAAAAAGGGCTCAGCTTCTGTTTCTGGGCACCTGAAATGACCGCCTTTTGCTATGGCTTAGAAAAGAGCCCAAAGTCTATATGGACTAACGTGGTGATGGCCGCTAGAAGCCATGGGACGGATCCACAGCCGCCATATCCTGCCCTAATGCCACCAGAGGACTGCTACGATTGATGTCATCGGAGGACTCATCTCATGGCCCTGGTTACTTAGTTTGGTCCTCTGCAAAATTAGCATTTCTGAAAATCTGGCCCTGCATATAAACAGATGAGCTCTTTTTGCAGTTATGGCCACAGCGACGTGCAGTACTTCACAGCTTCGGGTATATTTTAGATGTGAAAGGGCATAGGAAAAGCTCACACTCCTTATTTCTTACAAAGCACATTTTAAGAAATATTTTTTTAATCAGGGATTCTACAGGCCACTTACATGAGTTACGGATGAGAGAAGAAAATTTTGCTCGAAGGACTTTATCCATAGCCTGAAGAAGTCAGCAGAAACCATTCTTCTTGATTCTCTTGGGCCTTGGACCAAGCCTTCAGTTAGGAAAGGACATTTTATTATTGAAGAACATTGTTTGGTGGCAAGATTTGTATGCATGCCTTTAGAAACAGTCTTCTTTTTATACTTGCTTCATTAATTTTCCTCTGCCATTTTTAGTTTAGAAACCCACAGCTGCAACAGGGCACAGGAGTGCACAGCGGCATTACCCATATTCAGTAGCGGCTGCTCGTTGCATGGTCCGTGATACATGCAGGAGCAAAGGTGAGTTGTTCCGTAAGGGGAAAACACTTCAGGGCTTACAGCAGCCAAGCGCAGTGATCAAGCAGAGCTCTGCACCAGCCAGAGGCTGTCCACCTGCTGCTCCAGCCAGAAATGCTCTGTACACACACTGAAAATCATGGCAGGGATTTGAAGATGGCATGCTGACACTGATGTTGCCATTTTAAATTCAATCAATTAATATTATGAAGAGGCAAAACCATTACTATAGTAGATATACTGCTGTTGCCCTCATGGAGCTAAACATTATACCAAGTGCTGGTACTAAGTGGTTTTCTGAGTCCTATAAAGGTTAGATTGTATCTTTGAGGATTTCATGCGTTTCTTTTTTTTTTCTGATTAGTTCTTTTTTTATTAGGTATAGTGAGGGACTTTATAGAGGAGTGAATGACAAAATGAAACTGAAAAGCAGTATAATTGGTATTTTAATTGCACGGATACTAGCTTCAAAATTCCAGTAGCAAACCAAAGTTACAATATTTACAAGGAAAAGAGCAACAGAGATATTTCTTCACAGGCTTTTAATTGGAATCCTAATGAAATCACCTTGTGAAGGTGTGGGATGCCTGAAGCATGCACATGATGGCAAAGAAGGTGACTGTGCATTAGCATTCAGAAAGAGTACAGCCTGTGGCGTGGTTTAGGTAGCATCCACTAAAAGCTTCCCAGCTGCAGGGAAAGCGAATTTTGCCACTCCAGGAGTGGGAAGCTGAGCTTTCCAATATATCTTTCCAGCCTCCCGCTGCAGTCGACGGGGAGAGAGGGATTCCTCCAAGGGGCAGCGGTGGCTATGTGTAAGGACCTCTGTGAGATGTGACAGGACTCTTTGGCCTTCCTTCACGCGTTTCCGCCTTAGGAAAACCAGAGCACCAAGTAGAGGTGCACAGCTGATTTTCACCCAGAATCAAGTTAAGAGCTGGCACGGAGCATGGCCTGTACCCGGCTCAGGATGCAGGGGAGCTTTCCTGGGCTCCACAGCAAAGACCTACACCCAGATCAGGCTTCTCCTCCAAATAACCTTCAATTTGGAGGTTACCCTCCATCAGTCAAAGAGGAAGAAGGGTCTCAACAGATGACAATAGTTAATCAGTGTGGCTTGGGTACTCCTGAAAGTGTATTAGAAAGATAGTAGCCACCATGTTACATTTCCTAAGGATCGACAGATCTAGGATATGTCCATATTCTCAGTGGACTGCGACTTTGGAAATGGCAGAAAAAGGATAGGCTTATTTTTTTCTCACTTTCACTGGTTTTATGCAGGAGGAACTATCCTGACTCCTATGAAATTACTCTTTATTTCCATAACAGTGAATGTACTAGTAAGAGTACTAGTGTACTTACAACAGTAAAACAGCATCAGCCTAAGATATTAATGTTTGAAAAGCTTGGCCTGGAATAAGGAATATTTGTGTCACATGAGAGTCTGCCTCTGAGGGAACAGTGGTTTTTTGGTCAGCATTCTCAGGTTTTCTGCACCTACAGAAAGGATCTGGTTTTCAAAGGTGCTGCCTGCCTAGCAGGTTTCATAGGACTAAGCAGAACTGCTTTGATGAACATTTTGGAAAACTAGAGACATGTTCAAAAGCATTAAATAAGGCTCTACCTGAAAGCTCCCTTTTTATCTGATTTTAGCTATCTTATAGTGCACTGCTTCATCGCAGCAATTTTCCGTCCCTATTACACAGAGAGCAAAGAAGGAGGAAGAAACCAACTTATCAACGGGACTGAAGATGGACATGACCTCACTCATTCATCACATAGAATCAAAGTCAATACAACAGTGTCAGTAAATCCCATTTAATGATCTCTCCCCAAAGAACTTTTACATGTAGAGAGATCCATTATTAATTTACCTCTTTGAAATGTAACTCACCACTCACCAAATGCTCAATAAGCCACAGGAGCAGGAATCATTTGTAAGACAACTTTATGTTTTACCAAAACCACTGAAACAGTCCAGGGCTGCTAAGACCAATTATAGTAGCTAGCCCAAAGGTCGCTTTATCTTCTGCTGTCTAGTCAAAGGCCTCTATTAAGCATTACATTGGCAGAGGAAGCCAAGATGTGGCACTATCCAGACATCTCCTACATTGTTAGACTAGCAAAATGAAGTCTTAAGCAGGGCAAGATTTTTGTTTCATAGGAAAGGGTAAATTCAGTCTTTCAGAAGAAAATGCCACTTACCATCCTGATTCTCATCCCACATACCATCTTCTTTCCTTTGCAAAATTCTGGTGACTTGCGTTTTTTAAAATGCAGCTTTCAACCGAAGATGCAGGTAGGTTTTAGTCTGCATCACAAACAAGCCAGCACATATGGTGGTTGAGTCAATGCCGTCAATTGCATTGTGCCCATCCCCACTCTCCCTGAACTCCGTACGAAGCTGGGGAGAGCAGAGTACTGAGTTGATGGGCACCAGCAAAGATTGTAAAGCTCTTTGGAATTTATGGGAGTGCAGGAGGCCATGCCTATGTAAGATCTTATCCTAGTGTGAAAAGCAGCAGAATGGAAGCAAAGTAAGAATATTTATAGGAATTACCGAGTGACATCTTGTCATTACTCAAGAGATCATTCTCTTCCATTCTGGTCTTAAAATACATCATAGAATAGAATAGAATAGAATAGAATAGAATAGAATAGAATAGAATAGAATAGAATAGAATAGAAATTTCATTTGGAAGGGACCTACAATGATCATCTAGTCCAACTGCCTGCTATAATAACACTCCCTTCTTCTCTCCCTTCCTCCACATATACATATGGGTCACTTATACAGTGTCTGCACTCTCCAAATAAGCAAAAAAATGTACAAAATTTGAGACTATAGAATTTAATTATAGATTTAATAATGCTAACTTTCAGAGAGAGATGGATTATCATTTAGATCGGCTAAGTAACCTTTTTATGCAGTAATATCTATCTGCTCATTGGTGAATATTCTGCATAGAACTTACACACTCTCTCATTTGAATAAATCCAGTTGTGCACAACTTCAGGGCATTTCTTCATAAGTATTCTAGAAAGTCTTTCTGAGAGTCAGTAAAGAAAACTCAAAACCTTGTCTATAAGATTAAAGTAACATTTGCCTGGCTAGAGTATTTTGGGGGTTCCACAATCAACATGATCCTGTATTTAGGGAAAAAAAATCCTCATTTTTGCTTATTGGGACAGATCCAAAATCCACCAACGTGAGTAAGATGTCCGTTAAGTTCAGTGAGCTCTGGGTGAAGCTTGCAGTCTAGGAAGAAGGATGCCGCTGTGCACTTCAACAGCAGCAGTAACCCTAGCAGTTATCTTCCCTCCTACAAATATCCAAAAAGCAATTTAACGCACCAGCAGCAGTTGCCTATTAATCGGGCTAGAAAAAAGGTAGCCTGGGAGGGTGGGTTTAAAAGAGGAATGTGGCACTATTATGTATTGCTTGCAAAGTAAACAAGCAACATCGGTATAGTCATTTCCTAATTACGAGCTGTTTCATAAACTGTAAATGCTAACACGGGAGAGGTAAATCATAGCAATTTAATTAATAAAACACTTTAGACAATTAAATCCATATGTGCATGTCCCGGGGCACAACATCAATAATAGAAGCTTGCAGGCATATTTTGGAAATTTTATGCAATCATTTGCAGATCTTGTAGTCAATAATTGGTACAAACTGTTTTAACTCTTCCTTGCTTGGTCTGGAAAATGGAAAGGAATTGTTAATTACTAGTATTATTATTGATTTCATTACTGTTATTATGTTGCCCATTTTTCCATCCTATGTGTGTATTTTAAAATTATTTCTGTGCAGGCTACAAAATGAATCTGATTTCTTCCTTACATGTATGTGAGCTCTGTACGCAGTGTAATGAATGGACTTCATCCTAGAAAGGAAATAGACTTGTTTTCCTGCTCCACAGAGCTAGACTAAAATTTGCACATACACTGCACCTTTGGGCTCTGAAGTCTGAGTACAATTTCTGAACAATGGGGCTTGAGCTCTGAAGTTGAAAGGATCTGTCCATGACCAAAAATATCTTAAAAGATTTTGGAGACCCTAAGCACAGAGCTGAATGGAGACTTTGACAGTTCAGACAGGCAACGGATGGATGTGCAGAGAGGCTACCTCATGCGTGCAGTAAGTCAGACACATGCACAGGCTGTTACCCTGATACTTTGCAAACCAGGCTGTCAAGGATCCAGAAAAGCAACAGGTAATCATAACCAAAACAGTGCAAGACCTACATCCCATACAGTTCTCCTGTGGGACACAGGGCTTGACAGTATAATATAAACCTCTATAGTTTGGGATATCTAGCAGTGCCTGTTAAGTTTGGGAGCCCATTTGACCACAACAGCAGCCACACACTCTGATAAACGGGCCACGTGCCATTTTTCCACAGACAAACTGCTAGCAATACCCAAGCCCAGCATTTCTAAAATGTCTGAACACCTCTAAGGAGCTGGCTCCAGGATAAGGCAGCTGGCTGTAGCTGAGCTCAGGCAACGCTCAAAGAACTGGCCAAAGAGTTGTGTTCCCACCTGCCAAAACCAAACTCCTATATACCAAGAAAGTGCTGGGGTCTTCTAAGGCTCATTAAGCTTGGAGAAGGAAATAGCATGGATCACATCCCTGCACTGGCTCCCAGCTAATTTTCAGTGTCCATGTAAAGCTTTGTTCTTACGATTTCAAGCAATAATGAATCGAGCCCTGGCAACATCAAAGTGTGGTATGATCTTTGAACCACTGTAACAGCATGTCCTCTGGGACAATGCAAATCACAAAGACTTTTAAAGCAATTAATGGATTCAGCCCCATTTACATCAAAGTTCCAGTTCTGATTTATGCACTGCCATGATAGCAGTGCTCCCTGGGGACAAGGCAGTTCGCAAAGTCCCAGAAGTAGCATATAAATGCTGGGGACATCTTCAGTTAAGGGGATTTCACAGTGGGCAGTCTTCCAGTAGAGATCAAACAGATGTTAAGTCTCCAGGGAAAACAGTCAAGCCTTCTGAGAAATGCCACTTTGAGTCATACGTCTAGTTTAAGCCCCTGAACTTTAACTGTCTACCCACTCTGAACCTTAAACGTCCACCCACTTCCCAAAAAGAACCAAAGAAGAGATTTAATCCCAAAAAGGGAAGACTTGCCAAAGACTTAGTGAAATCCACCAGGGGTTTCACCATTTCTATTGCTGTCATATGAAAAACAATGGATGATGATTTAAAATTGTTGACTAGAGAAGTAGAGAGCTTAATTAGCTGGTAAAGTGATTCTGATGTTTACTTATAAAGATACTACAGGGAAAAAAACCCTTCTCTGAGGGCACACTACCGCTTCCCATGAATTCCAGCTTCCCTTGCATTTTTGTTGTCTCAAGTTATGTGAGGTATTGCTATTACCTTTCTCATAGTAGAAAATCAAAGGATTAAACATGTGTCCCTCTTTCTGATCTTTAGGGATGGTGTTTCCACTGCCTGTTGTTATTTGAAGGATCAGGATTTCATACACTACAATCTGCAGAGCATTTGAGGTCTTCTGAGAGAGTAAAGTAAGTATGAATCACTGGTGCTGTTACTGATAATGATGCAAAAATGTTTGTCTGCTGGTAGGGAGAGAAAAAATCAGGAACCTTCTGGAAATGTGGATTACAGAGTGAGAGAGATTTAAAAGTTTCTGTGTTCAATTGAAAATCATCGTAAATTGAAGCTTAGCTTTTTCAAATTCCTTTTTAATTATTATTATTCAGATATTTGATAATTCAACACAGTATGCCACAGCAGTTTTATTTTAAACTGTGAAGGCACTTGTAGCATGAAATTCTAACACGAGGGATGTTGGTTGTAACTATGTGGGCCATTATTAAGTAAATTGCCAAGATACAATAATGAGTATTTGCTTTTTGTTTTTATTTTTAATGGTTTTTTTGTACCCTGTACAACACAGTACAACTTTTTTGGTTCATGCAAGTTTTCACAGCATGGGGCGATACCAAAATGAATAATGCTGAGGTGGTTACTGGCAAAGCATTATGGAGAACATGCTTGTATGACATCGTTTACACGTAAATCCTGCTCCAGTTCATCAGGATGTTAAGCAATTTCAAAGCCATACTGCACTGCCTTGCTACCCACTTGAAGGAGTTTATTCTATTATACTGCTTTGATTCCTGGTATGAGCTGGCCTCTTTCCTCTGATGAGAAGTGAGCAAATGCCCTCGCTGCATTTCCAGCCCCACCACACAGCCGTGCTGGCAAACGTTGCCTCTGATAGCACTGCTGCTAACTCCTGCTGCCCCAGCTCTAAGACTGTCTTGACATCTGAGACCAATTTTCCCCTATGTGATTCGGTGGGTTAGTATTTCTTTACTGCAGAAAATCTTAACTGAAAAGGCAGAACAGGCACGCAGTGTTCAGAACTGGCACCCCTGTGAGCTGGCTTCGTTCTCCAGTTTGGAGCTGTCAGAGAGCTGAGACATCACCTCGTACAGAAAAAGTTAAAAGAGAGTCACAAAAAAGAGTCCTCACAAAGGGCTTAAAAGTACAATTGTTAGTTGTTCCAGGTAAGCAGTGAATATCACACCCAGCATGATTAGCTGGGATGGTCAGCCCATAGGACCTCATCCAAAGTTCTCTGGAGACAATAGAAAAACAATGGCAGAACAAAAACCTACCAAGTTCTTCATCGTTCAGTCACTGCAAACCTACTCAACTTCACCTGTATGACTTTCATGCCATAGGACATGCTGTTTCAATTTGACTGTCTATTCAGGTGATTACAAAGATTAACACCTTTTTGACAACGTCAATTTGCTTCTTTGAGGAACAGCACAGGCACCTGGAAGAGCCGTTAGTCGTGTGGCAGAAAAATTATCACCGTGTGCAAGCTGAGTTCTGTGGCCTTCAGAGAAACGGGAAACCGTACAGCAATATTGCTTAGTCTAAAGACTTTTTTCTAATACTGTTTGAATGTGTCTCTTGAGGTGAATCCTGTTCATTGTGCTTTTAGAGTCAACCCCTCTGTTCTAAATGGCTGAATAACTCATTAAAACCCTAATTTATTTAAAATATTGTATCTACGCATTCTCTCAGAATGTGCGTATATATCCTATATTTATACTGTAATTATAAATTGTGTTTCATCAATAAAATATATCACTGCTTGTTTCAGCTCTTTCTTTTTTATGAGCCAGACAACTTGACTTTTAAAGGCTATGTGTTCTTCAACAGTTGGAGATAAGATTAGCCCTGGCTGCACTTTTGGTTTAAACCCACAAATAGTCCTACACAATCAGTGAGATCATTTCCATGTTTAACGATAAGAAGACTGTGGATTGGAAGATTGTGATGAAGATTGTTCTGATAATGAAAAAGAAACTACTGTCTCTGTTATCCCCCTTTTTTTTTAAAGATTTTTCTTACAGACTTTGCTACATAATTTAATGGAATGCAGTGGAAATTACTCTAAGATTCAATACTGAGTATTTAAACTATTTTCTAATAATTTTTTAAACAGAGAAGATTTTGATTTTCATCAATTCCACTGTGCTCTTTCAGAAGACAAGTCTCTTATGTGGAAACAAGGCACTCATTTGAAAGTAAAGGTAGATATATCCTGAGTGAAAAAGCAATTTCAGTTTGAAACTCAGTTTTTGTCACATTTCCAGTTAAAAAAGATTATTATTTTACTAATTTTGTGGAGCAAGACATGTATATCCAGGATGGGTGCGTTTTTTATTTTCTTAATTGTTCCTGCCAATTTATGATTATCAATGCTGTAGACTGACTCTACATGTGGACTTTGATATCTCTGATAGTACATGGTCTTGTGCAGTTGTATTTACCTGGTGAAATGATACCCAAAAGCCCAAAACCAATTCATAAATTCATTCATGAAGCAGAGACTGTTATGTTCAATCAACTTCATTAATACATTTGGATTTTTTAATCCATCCCATCAGTATGTTTGTGGATTCGATTTTCATTGATTCTGATGTGTAGCAGAAAACTATCCTGTATGATTTAAATTCATGATAGGCAGACCCTGTGAAACACAGGCCTTAATGTGAGATGTGGACTACAAAATGCTGCTGCCAAGGTGGCACATTGCTATGTACCTAAAAAAAGAGTGAGCACCTCTGAAACAGGAATGATGTCGGTCTTTTTACACTGCATGAGCCTGCCGTCGTATTATCTAGAAAAGATATCCATAAACAGCATTTGCTACTGGCAGCCACATATTCTCACTGTTAAAGAGCAGAAGCATCATGGCCTTGGGTGAACGTGGGAGGAAGCGTTGGGCATGTTAGACGGCCTGCCGTCCGTCAGGCCCTTGAGCAGCTGAAGGGAGGTGGTTAGAGGTTACTTCAGGTGTGGAGGTGGTTAGAGGTTACTTCAGGTGTGGATTGTTGTCCTTCTAAACTGGATTCCCTCCTGTGATCACCAGTCTGAGGTAGGATCTCACAGATGTTGCACATGCTGAGTATTTCTGTGGGGTCTGTCAGGAAATGGAGACACCTACTGGTGGGATATACTACTACTACTACTACTAACAACAATAACAGTAACAACAACAGTAATAATAACAACAATGTTACTCTTCTTAAAATGTTGTTGTTATTATTATAGTAATAATTATTATAAAAGTGGTAATAACAACGACAAAACCAACAAAAAGCCCTCGCTGCTGCTTTAAAACAGTTATATGGCCAGATCATAGAGATTTAGAGAACACTGGAAGTGTTTAGCACATATACTCAATGATGGGAAATGCATTTTTTTTAAAGGAAGGAATCATACTGTCGTTACTAGAGAGGGAAAGTGGTGTGAGTCCCAACAGCTCCCTGATATGTCCAAAAGTGAACGCAGTCAAAAATTAAACATGGGCAAGTTCTCACTGTAAGAACAGGGGGGTTATTAAAAATTATTATTTATATCCATGAAAGCCCTCTCAGTGTCAGAATTCAATGCTTTTTCTCTCTTCACTGCATTTGGTAGTAATAAAAATATATTTTCAGGAGATTGTACGAGCTTACGGTCCTTTTTTTTCGGTAATAATTGCTACATGGTTTTAGATATCTCCCCAGTAAATTATAATTTAATTTTCAGCTATTTAAAGGTCACTCTGAATAATATATATGCTGCTTAATAATCAGTTAAAATAATGGCACCTTTCAGGAGTGTAGGCTAATAGCAGTATTGCCTTTGTGCAGGCCTTTGCTGTTTTCATTTGTTGTATGATCGGTGAAGCAAGAGAGAAGTTCCCCTCATGTGCCCGAGCCAGATCTTCAGTCTCTCTTTCTTTCTCTTTTTAATGGGAGGAACAAAAACCTTTTCGCAATCAGCAGTAATCTCTCCAAAGGTCTTTTAATTTAAAAAGTCATAAGTGTTAATTAGCTATTATTAAGTGCCCCCTGTATAAATTAACATGATTGATGAAAAAATTAAGGGTAATGAAAAATGTAGCAATGCATGTATTTTTAAGAGACTATATTAAAGATGAAAGTCCCCAAAGACAGAAACTAAGGCCTGCTGCACCCGTGCCCTGCCTTTATTAGTATTAATAATAAAAAATATATAGATATATGTCTTAGGAATGCACATGGACACATTGGATATACCAGTTGTAACGCATTTCTCGCTTCATTGTGCTTTGAACACCTCTTTGTGACAAAGACTTATTCCGACATGGTGTAATTTGTCCAATTTCTTTTTGGTTTGTGGACCAAAAGGAGGTTCTTTGGAAATGGAAACCAGGATCCAGAGGTAGAGAGAAAAGAGAAAAGAACTAACTGAATGTCTTTCTCATTAATTTTATGTGTACCGCGGTAGGGCACTACTGTAGTTAACAAAATCAGTTCTCAGTTTATCCGTTATCAGAATCAAAAACCAAAGTATAAATAAGAGAAATATTAATTTCCCAACAAGGCTGATTTTCTTCTGTGTTATAAACAGTTACTGTATAACTGTTCTGGGTTCTGCAACCTGTTTGCCTACATGAACCTGGTTGGACCACCATTCTTTTAATAGCATTTCACAAGGAACAGGCTAGGTTAGGCTACAGCGACTGCACATCAAGAGATGTCTCCCAGCAGAAAATGTTTGAATAAATAATATCAGATCTGAACACTTTATTTGCCATCTTCTCACCTACCCAAAACATATTACCTGCATTATATAGTCACTCATTTACTTGGATTTTTGTTTTATACCAAGGCCTTATATGAAATCTTAATCATAATGTGATATATGCTACATGAATATCCATTGAGAAATGGTTCCCACCAAAAACTAGATTGGCAATGCAAAGAGAAGGACTGAGAGAAATTTATTATTAGCATTCTTGCATGATATAAATGCAGGATCTCTCCCAAAGTGCCGGGGATTTAACCCTAGACTCCAGGGCCCCGCTGAGATGTGCCAGCAGCAAGCAGTTTCACAATTTGCAGCTGTAATGAAGCCTGTTTTCCTATGACGCTGTGTCATGTCGTGCGGCCATGATAACTTCAGCCCTTGTCTGCTGCTCCACCTCCCATTGCTTGGTTGGCAGGCTGGAGAATAATCTATTTTTCTATGGGGAGTGTGAACCTGTGGGGTGTGGACTGGCTGGTCAGACCAGGTATGCTGAGTGGCAAGTTGGTTAGTATTTGCTGGCTCTGGTTCAGCCTCTCAACAGCAAGTAGTCCCAAAAAATGGCTTCAGAGGATTCATGAAGTCTCCTTTCCTCCTCTCAACCCCAGGCCCCAGGCAGTTATTACGTAGAACGAACATGGGAGTATCTCTGTGTGTACCTCTGCCAGGCATCTCTGAAACTGGCCGTGACTCAAGTTATTGGATAGTCACCAACAGCACGAGCTGATAAGCCCGTTTTCCTTATTTTTCTTCTTTCTTCCTCCATAGCTTCTTCACCACAGTGCCTCGGTGCAGTTCTGTATCTTGCTTACTAAACTAAATGGGATTTAAACTGCATTGTTTTACAGTCTGTGAGCCCTGGAAGTCCACACTAACTTGTCTGTTTTAGAAGCCAGCAGAAGTCAGAGTGATGGTATACACAAGTGACACCTGACATTAAACCTGTCCAACACCTTCTGGTATGAGACCTTTTTTTCCATTTGCTCATCACCTTTTTAATTAATTAATTAACTAATTGCAGTGAAATAATTTTTCAGAGCAAGCATCTGTGTCTCACTGATTGTTTTAAAGCAAAAAGGACTAGATATTTTTGAGAGAAAATGTATTTTTCTGGTTCTAATAAAAGAGTCTTGCAGGTATTCCTTGATAATGTGCCCCACATTTTATGCTCCAGTGCAAAAGTTTGAAAGTGGGAAGAAGATACTAGATATATGCCTTCAGCACAAATTTGATCAAATCTCAAATCTCTATAAACCCGCTGTGAAGTCTGCTGTCAAGAATTGGAAAGATCTTGACAGCTGAAGTCTCTGAAGAGCCTGGCTGCATTAAGCAGCCCTATGCACTGACCAAGGTGCGCGTGCACCACTCCCAGAGGGCTGGGCATTCTCTAGCCAAGAGCTCCAGGGGAGAAGAAAAAAATTCTCTCAACACACCAGAAAAGGCAAAAAGACCAAAAGAACAGCTATACTGCATCAGACCAAAAGTTCGTCTAACCCAATAGCCTATTTCAAATGGCATCAAATAATAGATGTATAAGGAGAAGTATAAGAATAAAGTAAGTATAAAACAATAGTAGCCATGAATATCCTGCAAGTTTCTGAAAATGTGCAACTCTGGGACTTCCAGAGTCAGAGGTGGTTTCTGTTTAGGAAATCATCACTGGATTTCGCCTCCATGAGCTTGTCCAGTTCTTGACTCCATGTAAACCTCAAGCTTGACGCAGTTGCCCTCACATTGGCTTCTACTGCCACCTGAGATACCCCAGTGTACATACCCTAACTGCCACACTGAGAAAGCATACGCAGCAAGTTTTTTGTTATATCTACCAGAAATGTGTGAACGTGTTGGATTTTCAAAGGTATCTTAACTGCTGCTGGATACTTATGTGCACACAAATGAACCAGGCCTTCAATGTTCCTTGTATGGATCTTCCATCCCATGACTGATCACCCTTGTTGTCCTCCTCTGGAGACCCTCCAGCTCTGTTGGATTGTTTTGAAAGTAGACAGTAGAGACCCGAACTGGACACAGTATTCAAGTTACAAACCTGCAGAGGTCTATTAACGTTTTCTGGTTGCATGTCTAGTTCTTTCCAATGCTATTCGGTTTCCTTCCTCAAACATTTGGGAACTGTTTTGGTGTTTTCGTGTAAATACCAATTTTGTTGTCGTATCTGGTTCCTGAGAGGTAATGAGCAGCCTAGAGCCCACCATTTTATATACAGATCTGGGATCGTTTCTTTCCCCATGTGCCAGTGACGTGTACCTAAACTGAATTGCATCTCTCTTTTAGATGAATCTGACTTATGGTCTTAATTTTCATTCTGCATAAGCCATATTGGTTCTAGTATTTTTAACTCCAGAGCACTTCATTCCATAGCCTTAACTTTTAACATTGCTTTGTTTTGCATAATGCATAGTTTAGCCTTGTATGTACAGTACATGCTTTGTTTGAATCACTTCTGTTGTGCACGAGAAAAATACACAACAGTTAGCAATGCACATCTGATACTCTCAATAATTTATTCTTTGAAAACTTTATTGCTTATGGCACAGTACAAAATGAATAGCAACACTTAATTACACCACCAGCTACTGTTGAGAAGAAAATACGGTAAAGAATAGTTAAACAGAACTTGAATCTAGTGAAAATTCACCAGTTGAATGTCTGTTGTTATTTCAATGCATGATAATATATGGAAGTGGTATGAAAATTTCCATTGTAGAAAATCTCTGCTTGTGAGATGAAAAGTACTTACACAAAATCATAGAATAATTTAGGTTGGAAGGGACTTCTGGGGTAAGATGGTCCAACCCCAGCTCAAAGCAGGTCCAACTAGTTGCTCAGAGCTTTGACCTGGCAAGTTTGGAATATCTCCAAGGATGGAGAGTGTGCAGCCTCTCTGGCAACCTGTTCCAATATTTGACTGCTTTCATTGTGAAAATTTGTTTCCTAATATCTAATGGGGGTTTTTCTTGTTGCAGCTTGGGCCCGATGCCCATCGTCCTTTCACTATGAACCTTTGAAAAGAGACTGGCTTCTACTGTCCCTGGGAGCACTGGGAAAAAGTTAGTGGCTCATCGGTAGAAGTAACAGCAGAGGCTAGTTTCCAAGCAGACCCTGATCCTCATCTGGTATTAATTGACACAGCTGCATTCAAGACTATGGAAGTATACAGATTTATATTAGCTGAGAAGACGATTTGCTGTGTAAACCACAAGAGCACAGTATAGCCAGTCACAGAAGGCTTGTAGTGTAGCTCTGTTGCTTATTCTCAGCCATCCCAGAGCAGAGTAAATCCTTATTAATTTGCTTTTAAATGTATAAGAAAAGTATTCTGTGAAGAGCTAACAGCTCTATTGGCTTGGTCTAACGTCCGCCACATCAGCAGAAAGATTTCCAGTGGTTTCAGTGGACTATATTTGATATTTCATGAAATGTACAGTCAGTTAATAGGTACTATTATTCTTCACAATCTGCAGCACAAGGAATAAATCTGACACAGGTCTTATGCCACCTATCTGCATGGAGTCTCTCTATTATTCAAGAGCAATTTTTTTTTTCTCTTTGTTTAATATGTAAAAAAAACCAGCAAACCACCAACCCAATATTTACAAGTGAAAAAAGTATTTTTTTGACTGAAAAACAGCAGAAGTACCTATCCACTTTAGTAAAATTAATGAATGCTTTTAATTGCAGATGGTCATACTTTGTGAAAAAGACATCCCTGGATTCTGTTCAAACATGTACAAAAAAATCTTAAAATTTTGTGCTGCTCTATACCATAAATCACTCCTCCATAATAATGCCTTCCTGTCCAAGCACACTAATCAAATCTCTTCCCTGTCACTGGAATTATTACATTTTAACAAGCACAGGATTTAATCATCGGTGCAGGCTTTTCACGCATTTACTTCATTCAGGCTTTGACAGCAAGCCTTTACTCATGAGTTGTCCTTACGGTGGTGGTTTGATTACCATTTTGACTATTCATGTGAGTAATACTTTCCTGTTTCAGGCCTTTAATTAGCTGAATGCTTTCAGAGATATTTCTATATACTGCATTTTCTCTGTGCATTAACCATGGTATCCTTCCTCCCTCCCTCATGTTAATGACTTGGGCAGGTATGTATTTGTCTAATTTATCAATCACTTTCTCCTCACTTTCCACACATCTGAAGTCTTTCTGATTGCATCTCATTAATTTTAAGAAGCTTCTCTGATAGAAAAGACCTTGGCATCTGTATTGCATGTCACATAGGATTTCATCTTTTGTGATTGAAATAAAGGGCATTGCCCAGCGAAAAAAATAGCCCATGTTGTTTTCAAACTTACTAGCTGCTTTGCTTCTTTGTCTTTCTGATGCCCTCTCAAGCATTCTGCAGCTTGAAGGTCATCAGTGCATGTTCACAGGTCTCCATCGGCATCCAGGAGTGACTACAGATGTTGCTGAGGTGATTTCTTTAGGTAGATATGTAGCTGTTCATTGGCAGAATATTCTGCACCTGGGACTAACAATGACTTTATGTAGTATATTAACCTGTTCCTGTTAGAGACACAAGGAGGGAAAGAAGGAATTTACAAAAGATGACAAATTGTCTAAATTAACTTGTTATTCAAAATGCTCCCTTTTCAATATAAACTCTGATGGATAATCAAAAGTTAAAACTCATCTGCAATACAGGGGCCGTCCTGCAGTCTATTTAGTCTTTTTCTCCTGTGTCATATGTTGAAGGAAGTCCAAACTCACAAGGTTTTACAAGGAAGTTATGTAAGGATTAAAAATCCGTGTAATGAGCAAACCTAGCCTCTGCACGGTTACTTGTTTTGTTTTGTTTTTTTTTTCTTTTATTATTATGGTCCAAAACCCACATGTGGTTCTGCGTAGACTGTTCTTTCCACTGATTTCAAGAGAAGTCTGTCCAGGTATTGTGGTCTACCTCAGTGATGGGACTTAGGTAATGTTGCCTGGGATTTACTCAACAGGGTTTTACATAACTTTGCTTAGCAGACAGCTAGAGGGATTTAAGGTGCTGTTACCCCCCGCTGTTTATTACACCAGAGATGACTGCTCCCACAGCAGAGCCGGAAGAATGGCCACCCTACAGCTGCTTTCCCACACAGACCAGTAGTTTGGTTCAGTGGGCTTTGCAGGAAAGCAGCTGAGTGAGGCACATACACGCTAAATCCTGCTAACTCTTTGTGATAACAGTAATACCTGTAGAAGGTTGAAATGGATGGTTGGGGAGGTAACTTATTAGGCTCAGCCAGCTTAGTCAGGGCTTACCTGTCATCATGCTTGAGTTAGAGGTGGAATGGCAACTAAAAGAAAGAAAGTTTGACACAGAAATTCCCATTGTGCTCTGCTCCGTTTCTCATTGACCCCCAGTGATACATCATTTTACAACAAATTCTGACATGTGATGAAGAATCTGAGTTCTCAAGCCCATCCAGGGACCATTCCCCATTCTCCACCTTCAGGGAAAATTAATTTGTTTGCTTATAAAATATTTATTTATATTCAAGTGTTATTCACAGTTTCAAATCCAAAACATTCAAACCCCATTCCATATGGAGGGAAGGGAAAAGGGATCCATTTTTTCACATCCAGATACGACCCTGTGGGTGTTGCTCTATTGGATCAAGTTTCAGAAAGGGCTTTTTTTTCCAGATCCTTAGAATATTTTTTTTTCAGTGAGATTATGGCCAAAAAGGCAGAAACTTTTCAAAAACAAATTGAGATCATATAATTCAAATTTGCTCTTGGCTCATTTCTATATTGCCTGCCAGGTTTCCTCTGCTTGATTGAGAAAAAGCTACACAATTTCTGTAAGATCCCACAAATAGCAAGGCAAATGTGGACTCTTTTTCTGATGTGAAAAAGGCCGAAGAAAACAAGGGGAAAAGGGACTGTAAATGAGGATTTTCAGAATTGTACCCAAACTCTAGACAATGCAAGGACAGTATCTAAGTAATGAAATTAATTTTCCAATGCATCTATTTCTATTTTACTACTACCGCTATTCCTAGTGAGGATTTGAGGTCATCTCAAGCAGACTGGTCAGTCCATACCCTCAGATCAGAAACAACTTCATCAAATTCCAAATCCACCCTTGGGTATTGCAGATCATATGGGAAACAAGATAATTGAATGTTCTGAGAACCCTAGAAGCTGATTCAAGCAACTGCCCTAGATAAGACTGATAGGTGAAACGAGGAGAGAGTTTTAGCCTTAACTCTGAATATCCTGGCATTCACCATTCATACAGGCGATACTTTACTAGGCGACTGCAGTCTTGGGAATGCAGGGGACACTCTCCACAAATATTATGGGTCCTGGGATATTAAGAAATCTCCACCGGCTTCGATGAATCACGGTCTGCCACTTTATAAGCATCCTCAGTAGCACTAGGGATTCGTTCTCCCTCTGTAAATACCAGCAATTACGAGGCAGCAAAAACTTGAATATTTTACTCTTGTTGTTGCTTCCGTTTCACATGTGCACATCCTTCTACTATTATTTAGTTATACCATCACATGGCACAGAGTTACATTCCTAAAACACAAAATATACGAGTGTGATGTCTGCACCCAACAACGAGGAGCCCCTAGAGCTGACTTTCACTCTCGTCAAGTTCAATTTCAAGCAGCTCCCAGAAATTCTTGAGACAATGATACATTCTCCCGCTCTAGGTCTTCTTATAAGGCATTGGAAAGCACAGCTGCATGAAGGAAAAGCGTTGACAACTATCTTGCTAAAGGACAAAACCAGAGCAAACCACAGTGGCACCGAAAGCCCCTCCCCGTCAATAAAGAGGTTTTACAGCAAAAACATTTAATTTTATTTTGTTTTTAATCTGTTGCTATCAGGTGCTAGCTGTCTTGAGGAGAAGAACGAATTTGACAGTTTTGTGTTGACTCTTACATTTCCCATTACTGACTCTTTTCATCTCTGTCCTGAAGCAAAAATAAATTTCCCTTTTTAAGCTTTTGATGATAAAAATCTCATCTGTAGCCTCATAAATGATCCTTTATTATCTATATTAATAATGAATAAATGTCTGTTGAATACCCCTGATCCTTTGCATTAATAGTGCCAGATGTATTATAGATAACCTTTTGATTTAACAGCACAAACTGTGAAACAATATTAAACCAGTAAAGGACTGATCTTACTGGAGTCACTAAGGTCAAAATTATAAATATTTCTTTCATTTCTATTTGTAAATTGTCCCATTATGCAGCATCAGTCCCCATCATTTTTTTTGGAGAGAGGTACCAGACTAGCTTCAGTCCTAGAAATAGACCTCATAAATAATATCTTCAATAATTTTTTTAAACATTTCCGGCTCTTCCACTTCTCCTTCCTAATGCCTCCTGATGATCTTAATTAATAGAACATTACTACACGAGCAGGTCCACTTCCGCTTACTGTACTATCATTTAAAAATATGTTGCTCGCCTCTTTTCCCATTAGTCCTGTCAGAATCGGGCACAAACTTCATTCAATCATCTTCCGAGATGACACTGAGAGGACTGTAGTTATTCCTGAACAAAGGGATGAAGCTCCCTTTAGATTAGCACAACTGCATCCCGTAAGTTTGACTGCTTTCCTTTTACATGGCTGTCGTCTCTTCCTTTATGATCATTTTCAAATGGGTTGTTGCTTTACTCTGATGGATATGACACCTGAAAATCCATTTGCCTGTAAATCAGGATAACACCCTTCATAAATGTTCCCTTCCACCTGCTGTCCTGTGACTTCCATTCCAATTTTCAATACCTCTAACAAAAGTGAAATGCCTTTTCCGATACTAGGCAACAAAATTCAGTGTGTCTTTTTTCAGGGAAAAAAGATTCCCACTGAAGTCAAGTGGGAAATATCCCACTTCTGTGCGTTTCTTAAGTGTAGCTTCTGAAAGGGATTGCTTAATGCTGCTGAGGCTAAAGCACAGAAATTCTGCACATCCACTTACCTGTAGCAGTAACTGCAGCTACACTGTTGCCAGGCCCATTCAAAAAAGACTAAAAAGCTCACATTGCCCGTGCAGCACTCTATTTCTAGAATGGACACCCTAACAAAGTCACTTGACAAATGTTAGCATAACTGAAAAGGTAGATGAGATGTAAGGTGGCAGATGGAGCTAGGCAGCCTTAGTGCTACCCAGCTTTTATTCCCGGCTACAGGCTACCAAGTTTGCCTAACAACTGTCTTTAGGAATACTCTTGTATCTAAATAGCTAGGGGACAGTTTATGCCCAAATACCCGAGGCTTTTTTAGAAGCAGTAAAACAACATTCTTCAGTAATAAACTGACTACAAGCAGAGTTCAATATCTACTAGTTCGATATCTAAACAGAACCGGTAGTTCAGTGACTCCTTAGGCTCTGTTCAGGACCCTGCAGTGGCTGGATTTCTCTGCTAATTTAACTACCATGAAAATAATTCAGGACTTGGACATGTAAAATGTAAAATTAGGCTTTGGAGTCAATACTAAAGTGAGTTGCAACAGTTCTCCTGGAATTTAAGAGAGAAAACTCAATTGGTTTTGATACAGCAAAAAAGTATCAGGTGTCAGTGATCAAGTATGACGATAAGCATCAGAGGAAAAAAATCATTTAACAATTATTGAGTTGTCCCGTTGGGCAATTTTTGACGATCCACCACCAAAACACCATTCAAGGCTGTGTTTTGCAATTATATATATTGTAACAAACACTTCACGCAAGGACTATTCTCAGATTCTATCTCTGGTGGAATTACCCAGACATAACGAAGCGCACGGGTTCTCAAACATTTCTACAGACATGTATGTAAGAAAGTAGCACCCTTCGGGCAGCTTAGCAATCCGTAGGCTGAAAAAATCCTTTTGCTGTCATCTTATAGCTGAATTTGGATTTGCATGTCAGTTCAAACCATGCTGGAAACTGAGAGTGAAAGCCTGATACCATTGAAGTCAACAGCAGTTTTGCTGCAGTTTCACACAGGCCATCTGACAGCTTACCAGATTCAGCTATTCGAAAGAAAGTCAAAGGTGGCTCCTGACAAATAAGAAAAAAAGAAGAAAGAATTTAAATAAAACTAAATTGCTGAGACAATAATAGCAAAAGTTGACGTTAAAATTTATGGTGTTTGTTATCGACTCAAAGGCAAAAATAAGTACCTCTCTTCACCGAGCGTTGTAACATTGTCATACATCAGCTAATTCCATTTGACTCATGACTTACATCCACCACAGTTACGGCCGTTATGCAAGATCCGCTTTAAAGGCCTAATCCAACAAACACCTGCATACTTAATCACTTCAGTCACAAGCACAAGTGTTTCCTGTCTTGCAGACTCGTTTTCAATACTGCATGCATACAGCTGTCAGGACAGGCATGTAAGACACATTTGGCCAAGTTCCTGGCTAATCTGGCCTGGAAAGTAGCATGGCAATATTCTGACTCTACGTATCATCTCCTGATGGGTGAATTCTCTTTTAGTTGTATGGGTGAAAATCCAAAGAGCAACAGAATTAGATGAACACATTTACAAATGCCGAAATGGATCTGTGTACAAAATCTGGGCTCAGTGGGTCCAATAGCGGTTTTGTTGCCGACTTGGAGTGGACAGGGTTTCATTCAATAACTCCAGCTATTAGTATTTGTTATACATAATGTATGCATCTCAGTAGTACCTAGCTTAAACCTCCCTGTAATCTCAAACCAGAGAAACAGAGATTTTCCAGTCTACACAGGTAATTAAAGAAGAGTTCAAAATATACTTAATCTACTTAGGCTAAGCTCTGACAGAAGGATTCGTACCAAAATGCATATTTTTGCTACATTCTTTCTTAACTGCATGACAAACCACTGTAGAGTTCATCGTTTGCTTTCTTGTTGAATGATAAATAGTGCTTCAAATTAAACATGATTGCTCCCTGTGAAACTAAACTATAGCTTCTTAAAGGCAGTAATGGCATTTCCTCTTTGTGTTGCTTTTCTCTCCATTTCCTGTTGATGAAAGCCACTGTCTGGATTGCCAGGTTTTAGTATTTCAGCTGGACTGATAGCATCAAAGATATTTCTTGCCTTGATCCTTTCCTTTGTCACTACCTCACATGACTGTTCTGCGAAATAAATACTCCCATGTCTGGTTCACAGCATCTCTGACTTTATTCTATTTCTCTAAATTAACATGTATTTCTATTTAACGGCCCAGGCACCTAGGTGGTTAAAATACCTTCAAATCTGTTACCTTTTTGCTTCCGACTTGCTACATTTACACTGTTACAAACATTAGCAAATGTTGGTCTCAAGTCTATCACTTTTTTTACTACTCTTCCTCATATTGAATAGCACCAGCTCTTCAAGGACTCCTGCTGAAGTCACGTAGTGACATTCTCCAGATTTATTTCATAACAAACGCATGAGCCACTGCAGAGTTGTTACTGACAGCTAACAGAATCCTCATCGTATCCTCGGACTCTAGAAAAGAAAAGAAGAAAAGTTGTAGTCTAAACCCATATCTCTTTCTTTCTTGTTCACGTACAACTCCGTGTTCTGGTTTCAGTTAGAAGCAGAAATACAAATAGGTTGTGAAAAGGGTAGTTTTGCTTCTAGAACCCAGGCTACCTGGAATATGTTAAACAGCACTATTTTCTGCAGAGACGCTGCCACAGTGCAAGCACTGTAATAAAATAAATAATAAAATAATAATATAATAAAATAATAAAAATGAAATGGCAGCTGTTGAGAGAGGCAAAGTTCTAGCTCAGACATCCTGAATGTTGGACAAACTTTAATACTTAGTGTGGAACCCAATAAAATAGTCTTGCATGAGACATATACAAGAGAGATTAAGCATGAAAATCCAATATAAGCACTACTAAAATTCATAGGCTTGCAGCTGATTTCTGAGAACAGCAATAACTTCCTTCATGCAAAGATTTAAGCAACTAGATGCAGAATTCCCTGACTTATTTTCTATCCCTAAACTTCTTCCCACATTGCAACACTGCAAATGAAGTTACAGTAAACTGGATTTAATCCATTCTTCCTCTACCTTATTGCATTTTTCCCTACCCATAAGAACAGAACTCTATCGGTATCTAGCGTCTTTTGCATCTTTGAACAGGTGAAGGCAAGATTTGCTTCTGAACACAGAAAAATCAACCTGTAAAATCTACATATGTTAGGCATCAATGTTTGATAGATTTTTCACTATTGTAAAACATTTTTTGAGGTTCCATTTAAATGAAATTGCCTGAGCCTGTCCTAAGTGGCAGTTTATATTAGAATGAAATTCCATAATTGACAATAAATAAATCAGAAAAGCAGGATTTTACTGATCCCGATGTGTAACGCTGCCACACAAAGAATAACACATAATGTTTTTGCCAGAGTAAGTAGAAGGAAGATGACATTCTCTTTCAACTCTGGGACTATTTAAGACAGCATGCCTTTAATGGTGGCTGATAATAAAAAGTTCTAGGTCCTTTTTCTGCTTGTTTTGAGGGAACCTAATCCTTTTCCTGCAGGGAACAAGCACATTTTCTGTCCACCCTCCTACAAACACAATGGCTTTCTTTTTTAGCCTCCTTCACAGTCCTCACCCTTTCCGCTTCTTTTGTCAGCCTGGAATATTATTTTAACCATCTTCAAAGAGGTCATCATGGCAGAAGAAGTCAGGGGCAAAATGTGGGGGAGGGAGAAGCAGTGAAATAAGTGAGTGTAATAAGTGTTCTTCGATGAAGAAAAAGGTAGAAGAAAAAATACCCAGGTTCATCAGTAATGCAGGCCCTGCCATCCCCAGATGTTACAGAAGCATTAGAATTGCTCCCTGCAAGAAAAATTGGATTAGTCACAATCTTGTCGACTAATGGGCACACTCTGTGATCTTTAGAGCTTCATTTACTGGGTTAATAGTGCTTTGCCTGAGTTCCTTTGCAATAGGGAGAAAAAAAAAAAACCTGTAAGAAGAAATATTCTGGGTGCAGTCCACAGCCACTGACACGAGTAATATCATATTCATCACAGACAGACCTCGTATCTCATTACTACTGAAGAGTTTGCCCCCAAGGCATTTGAGCTCAGTCAGGCCAGGCCCCTCATGTGGAACCGTTCAGGTATATTGTGAAATGATTTAATGCGATAATAATGTCCACTTTGTGAGATAGATTATGTTTTTTATAGTGGCTGATGGTTAATGAATGATACATTAGCAAACATCACTAAAACATTATTGAGAAAATGCAGATAAGAGATAGTAACTCCCTCGTTCCCCACCCCCACTCTCTCCCAGATGCATAAAAATGGAAAGCAGAACTTACGGAAAACAGAAAACTTGACATTTTTGTGATGCTACCAGCTTGCATACTCTCTCTTGCTTGCTTGTTCTCTAGAGAAGGGGGGAAAGAGATATTTAAAAATGTTGTAAACACAAACTGAAATATCTCTTTTTAAATCAAATGAGAATCAATGAAAGTGCAAACCTGAACAAATACATTATATGTTGACCCAGTTTATTAGATGAAGCCGTTTACCCTGATTTGATTTATCTGGCAATACACTGCTCAGCTGTGAAATGAGATAAGAAGAGCCTATTCACCTTATTTACAATATTATAGTGACTCCCGCTAGCACCACTATGGTTAAGGATCTGTCAGCAATTCCATTACAAACACCATTTTTTTTAGGGTTTGTAACATGGCTGTAGATTCATGCTTAGCTTGAACATGGCAATCCAAAACCAATAGATTCAATTAAAATCTCCTATTGAGTTCAATGGATTTTGGATTAATGGAGCACAATCTTAAAAATGTGAAATTCTCTGGGTAATTTTCTACTTTTTTAGTCATTATTGCTGTGCCTCGGGAAGAAGTACAAAGAGGGTCATATCCTCTGATAGTGCAACTTTACTGAAGTCAATAGAGTTACAATGATTTACACCACCTGAAAAGCTGCCCCTTCTGTCAGGGTTATACACTTGGCAAAGGTGATTTACACCAAGGAGTTCTTTTTCTCTTTCTGTATTACTTTGATTTGCTGTGTTATTTGGCTTACACACATTTCTAAAATCTCTTTGTTTCCTTCACAAGGGAGGAGTATGTCCCACACACTTTCAGTGGGAGTTAAACTACTTCTGAACCTGCAGTCTAGAATTCATATTGCTGTGTTTTGCCATAAACCTTCTGAAATGGCTCCTGACCTGGGGTTTTCTCTACAAAAAGATCCTTTCTGGTCCAGACCTTTGTTCTATTTTGTTTTGCTTTAAAACTGAAGCCTCCAAAGAAAAGTTCTGTTCTGGTTTCCTTCATTTTAATTTGTGAATGTCTGTCGAGGTTTAACCTCAGCCAGCAACTGAGCACCACACAACCGCTTGCTCACTCCCCCCCAGCCCAGTGGGGGAGAGAGAATCAGAAGACTGAAAGTGAGAAAACTCAGTGAGATAAAAACAGTTTAATAATTGAAACAAAATAAAATACTACTACTACTAATAATAATAATAATAGTAATATTAAGAAGAAGAATATACAAAGCAAGTGATGCACAGTGCAATTGCTCACCACCCGCCGACCAATGCCCAGCCAGTCCCTGAGCAGCGGCCCCCCCGGCCAGCTTTCCCCAGTTTATGTACTGAGCATGACGTCACATGGTATGGAATGTCCCTTTGGCCAGTTTGGGTCAGCTGTCCTGGCTGTGCCCCCTCCCAGCTTCTTGTGCACCCCCAGCCTTCTCAGTCGGTAGAGCATGGGAAGCCGAAAAGTCCTTGACTAGTGTAAGCACTGCTTAGCAACAACTGAAACATCGGTGTGTTATCAACATTGTTCTCATCCTAAATCCAAAACACAGCACTGTACCAGCTACTAGGAAGAAAATTATCCCAGCTGAAACCAGAACAATGTCTTAACAGCTTAAACTGAAAAGAATTTTCCTTTCCACAAAAAGAAGACTAAATGCATTTCTGTAGATTCCCTACAAGGCACAATCTGTATTCCTACCAGGTGTGCATAGGTGAATGGGTTTGGTTACATTTTTGAAGTTGAGACTTGCCAGCATTTTCTCTGCCACATGCATCCACCTAGCTAGATTATTAGGCAGTGTAAATCGGCATAGGTCCATTGACCTCAGCATGGTTAACTGATCTATTGCAGCTGAAGATCGAGTCAACAACATGCATAGCCCACATTTAACTCATCTCCTAGTGCTGATACCTGATTTGCACACAAATGTTAGGCATGCAGATGTCATATCAATGCCATTTTCATATTTCTGCACTTCTAACACTGAATACATAAATTAATATTTTCAATTAAATCCTTGTTATTTTACATTCCTCTTTTGTATTGTGAGATGTATACATTTGTAAGAAATGAGCATAAATGGCAAAGGAGAGGTTTCACTTATCATGCGTATTTTACCTCCCACACACCCTCTTCAATCCCATTCCTCCAGTGTTTCTGGTTGTGCAGAAAGTGGGAAAATCGTAAATGTGACTGAGAAGAAAAAGAAGTAGAGAAGGCTAGTGAGGTAGTGTCTGCTGAGGTCAAACAGTACACAATGAATGCAATTATACAGACACAAAATGGATTTTATCTGTTTCTCAGACAGTAGATAAACACTTGTCACCAGCATCACCCAGTGATACCTCGTTAGACAAAGCAAAGGCCTCTGCTGCTCTGGATTTCATTTTGATTTACACCTGTGTGACTGAAGAGACTGGATCACACTGCTTAGGACACTTTCTCCTTATTTTGTAACATGAAGGAAACTATTTTAAAATAGGTGTAGTTCTTTAAAAATAATAATGTTCCTTCTACCTCATGGGTATTGCAGAGAAATTTGAGAGGAAAAAAGCGGAAATTTGAGTAAAGGAAGAACGTAACAAAGGGACGGTAAAACCTTGAACTTTAGTGTTGCCCATTTAGCGATGAGTCTTCTACTTCACCGCAGACAGAAACGGCAAAACCTCCGGGGCCCGGGGCTGCCCAGCCCCCAGCTGCCCGCCTCCCCCAGCGTAGACCGGTGGGAGGAGATGGCGGCACTGCCGGCCTGCCATCCCTCCCGGGCTGACTGCCTCAGAGTATTGTCCATTCATGGTCCCACAGACACACAAGTTTTTCACAAGTTCACAGGGAAATGGATAACAACAGGCACATGTGGCTGTGCTGGCGGGAGGGTCAGGGAGGGAAGCTGCTCCCTCTATCAGAGGGCTGCAGCCAGCCCAGGCCTCTCTGGCTCCCGCAGCACTTCATGAGGGAGAAACGTGGCGGCAGCTGGGAGTCCTGCCACCTGAGCCAGCCCAGGGAGTGGCTGCCGCCATGAATCGTGTCAACACCAGTCACTGCCGGCGGGGGAAGCCTGCGGAGGAAGCAGCAGCAGTGAGAGGGGTGGCTCTCTGAGGAGTGAGGAGAGGGCCCACAATGGCAGGAACAGGAGGCTTGGGGCTTAAACCCCACCCTGCTTAAACTGTTTCTTAACAAAAAAGGCAATAAGTATTATGGCAGGAGGCTTGTGCATTGGTGTGGTTCCCTGCTTTCAGTACTAGTGCCAGCAGAACTCTGTCTCCATAACAGCCCCCTTAGAAATGTGGAGGCAGCGCATGGCCAGCACTTGGGGCCAGCCGCAGCCTGAAGGATAGAGCCGTGGGGGCCGAGGATGCCTTGGGGAAATTAAACCTGTAAGAAGGAATATTCTGGGTGCAGTCACAGCTCCCTGGGCGGCACCCCTGCTCCTTGCAGGTGCCTGAGGGGAGAAGCGTCTCCCCAGGGGGCTGTGAGGAACGTGACAGCCCCCCTGGAGAGTCATCTCCATCTTGAGAGTGTCTCTGGGAGCCGCAGTGGGGGGACAGCCATAGCTCCGGGGGTCAGTAGGAAACACAAAGTGTTGAACCTTTTCTCCCCTCCAAGGGGTATCTGGATTTAGACTCCCAAGATGAGATAGTTTAAGGGCATAGGGCAGAGTTTCTTTTTTTAAAGTGGGCTCTGGCAGGCAGACGCTCAGGATCTGCCAGGGTATGGCCCTGCACTGAGGTGCACCTTGCTGTTCTAGGTGGGACCTGCCTTGGTGGGAACTGTGGCAGGAATCAGCCCCGACGCTGGCCACAATCTGCAATCAGCCATCAAACTCCAGTTTTGTCATGTTGGTAAGAATTTTACTTTGTTTGCTTGCCTAATCAAAGGTTTAGTAGGCTTTCTTTCTTGGTTGTCTGCATTTGTAATGGTCTGAAACTTAGTATGTGGATTATCTATGCTACTTAAATGCATCTCTTCTGCTATGCAGGCTCCAGCACATGTGAACTGTGTGCAATATTGAAAAAAATTTGCAGAATATCGTGATTGTATGCTTAGGCAGAAAATAATAATATTTTCTACTTGCACTTAGCATCTCATTAATCATTGCTGCAGTCATGATGTCTTATTTGTGATGAGTTTGTTGCCTCAGTCTTGTATGAAATGTTCAGAAATAACATGTATAGTGCTTTTATATATTCTGTTCTTTTTTTACAGTTCCTACTATGGTCAGCATCAGAGAGAAACACAATGCTTGTATTTTAAATCCTCCCTTGGTCCTGCATTACACAGCAGCAAAGCTGTACTCTGTCTTCGTGAATTGCAGATTAAGCCTACAAAGCATAGAAAAATTTAAGGGAGATGTGACTTATCTATGTTACCTTATTTTGATTCATAGGGACTAACTGGTTGATGAGTTAAGAAAAACAAAATGACTTGCACTACTTGCATTTTATCAGAGGGCTGGAATTCACATAAGCCAGTTGTTTTAAAATTATAAGTTTTTACATGTGGAAAATATGCCATATTAAAACTCATAAATGTGTGGGCTTTTCCACTGTGTCAGGCAGCTCAAACTACCCACTTCAAAGGAAGGCAATGGTGACTTGAAGAATATTCAGAATATCTGGAAACATATTCTGAAACAGAACATATTTGAAATTAATCTCCTGAAATTATAGATAGCCAGAAAACATGGGAAATTCTTGATTTATCCTCTCAGTGTAAGGAATTACCAGAAATAAGAATATTTTTTTTCTTTTTCTACAGACATCACGGGAAGAGCTTTGAAATGAGACAAGGATCTCTGTTAGTGATAGGATGTAGCAGGCAGATAGTAGAGGCCAGAAACTCATGAACAGAGATGGTCTTTAACAGTCAAGTTAAAAAAATGGCATTGTTCCTTATCAAATATGGGCACTGATTGTTGTCAGTCTGTTCACTGGCACTGTGTATCATTAATCATTTGAATTGGGCAGTTCCTAATTTTTAGGTAGAGTTGCAGGTTTGTCTTAGTTAATGATGTAGGAAACTGGGTTTTTAAGTCTCACAATTATATTTGCCTTGTTCTTCAAGGGAAACGATATGATAAATGAATTGCACATTACACATTGAATTTTAATACTTTTATAAGCATCCCAGAGCATTTCTGGCACTTACTTTTCTGTGGCTGTTATTCTGACAAATACATTTTGTGAAGCATGACTATTCCTTCATTTCCCCAAAGATATTGATATGTATGTGCAGAGAGGTGGAATTCCAACTGGGGTCACCAATGAAAACAATAACATATTAAAAAACAGTCTCAGCACTTAAAGAACTTTCTCAACTCAAGAAGTTGGGATTACTGTGGAAATCTCAGCGCTGTACCTGTTTTCTGGTAATACCTAGAAGTCCTACTCATGGATTAATACCATACTGTATTAGACACCAAACACACATAGAAGAGAAAAACCTCTGCCTCCATTTGTAAAATGAGTATAAAGAAGTAAAATGGAGAAACAGACAGATTAGGGAACACAAGAAAATATTGGATAGCATAATAGGAGTCATCTGAGGAATCTTTCTGTTCACTGCTGGTACAGATGTGAGAATGGCATTCTGATACCTGTAAATTCAGGATCAGTCAACAGGAAGTAGCAAAGTATGTCTGCACACTTCACAACCTGCAGGAAACTTCAGGCTGAATTTGCAACTAGACATACACGATGTTTGCATTGTACAGAGGCTGTGTGAGGGGTTTTAGTTTGCCTTTTTTCCCAAATTTGCTATTACATAATTAATCCTTAGAAATCCTCTGCCTATTTAGAATAAGCACAAGGAGAAATGGGAGATAGATTGTTTTATTCTCATGTTTTTAAGTAATGATATGAGCAGGTCAGTGAAGCATTATCCCTTTTATAAAGTTACGAAAGTTGAGATGCTTTTTCTGTCTTTTGTTTGTTTGCTTGTCCATGGCAGTTGTCTCCAGGTGTTTGGTGTTATTCTGTGATTTTCAAGATAACAGGAAGGGGAGGATGCTTCTAAATAATATGTTGCTCTGACTTCATAAGGCTTGTTTTGTCTGGCAAATGAATTATGTAAACCTTCTCCACCCGAAACTGTTTCAAGTCAATTAATTGTTGTAATTACTTAAGATTTCTTTTTAATGAATATGACTCTCCAGGGATTTGATGATATCCTGTCATCTGTAGGCCTGATAAATGAAATGTGATTTGTGGCTTGCTGCAAACTGAACCCTTGTACTTGAACAATGTCTCTTTTTCCTGTGTGCTCATTAAACGGAAGAAATGTCCTTGATGGAATTAGGAACATTTGCTTTAGTTGGTCCCTAGTAAGAATGGATAGTATAGGCAGATAAATTTTGGCTTTTACCCCTTTTGTTCTCTCTTCCTTTAAATGCAGGCCTTGTTAACACACTGACAATCACTCAGACCAAACACATGACCCCAGTGAGGTTACCTATTGTAACTGAGACTAGCTTAGCTGTTCCATTTCTCATCTCCATTAGGTGCACTGAAATGTGAAAGATTAGCAGTCAGGTGGTGCGGAAGGAGACCAACGCTTTATGATGGGTTTTTATATTACCTTTTTTATGACCTTCTTTGCCCCTGCCAACACTTTGCAATCAGAACAGCCAAATTTGACAAGCAAGGCACCCTCCCTTTGTTTTTGTGCAATGCCTAGTTTCCGGTGCTTCTCAAGAAAAACAGAGCTGCCCAGTGCTGCAGGTAAAGACAAGCAATCCGAGACAGCATGACAAAGAACCATGAAGTCTGCATTGAGTTCCTACAAACAGTGTGACTGCTTAGATAGATACCAATTTCAACTAGCCTATTTTCCCCTGCGCTGCCGTGTACATAATATAGTCTAATCACCAATGCTAGGAAAGCATAAAGCAGGTGGGTTTTCCTGATTTAAATTCCATTGGTAAAACGGGGATTACTGCTTTTATTGCAAGACCTTTACTGAATATCACGTGGGTACGTTAAACATCATAAAATACATAGCAAAATGTGGTGTCTTGGTCATCGTTTGGAATGTAAGGACAGTGAATTATTGTGTATCACAAGCAAAGATCGCTTTGACCTTTTTCCAGTCAAGAGAGGGTGCCTCACATATGCGTAGCTGTCTAAATCTGGGCAGTGTAAGTGTACAGAAGCATCCCTGATAATGGAAATGAATTAACAAACAGAAGAAACTGCCACATATATTAGTTATTTAGGAGAAACAGGGGGGCGTGAAGGGTAGAAAGGTGAAGATTGTGAGGAAAGAGTGACAAGGAAGTACCAGACCAATGTCTGGGAGGAAGATATAATGGAAAAGGAGAAAACATTGAATTTTCACAGAAAGGGATTTTGCACTTTGGGGTTCAAAATCCAGGAATGGTTGTAGCTATTTAGACAAAATGACATCAAACCCTGAATCTTTCCTAAACTCTAAACCCGCTTCTTTGTGCTGGCATAAAAGATACTGTTCTACTCTTCCCCTTCCCCCCAGCCTGCCCTTTTTCTTTCTGGGTTGGCAGGAGCTATAGGCAAGGATACAGATGTACAATGACGTGCAAGGAACAGTTTTGCCTGGCTTGATGGGCCCAGCTGAAAAAGCAGTATCTGGAAGTATTACGAAACTGATTGTCTTTGGTGCAGTAATTGGATGGAAGACATTCAGATCACCTTTGATTAGATGAACTTCTGAAACTACTGAGATTTATCAGTGCACAGATCTTATTCTCAGAGGACTCAAGAGAAAGTGTCCCATTAACTTAATGAATCAGGCCGCAAGAGAACAACTGCTCTTGAAGTCAGAATGAGAGATTTCCCATCAGTGGCACAAATTCTGCCAATAAAGGCAACAGGATTTCTCAAGTGAAATGAGATTAGAATATGTCTCCCCTGATTTTCAGTAGTTAAATGATTGACTATCCTGTAATAGGCTAATTATTAGATTTCCCTTCAATTTTTGTGTTGCAGGAAGGAATGAAAGTTTTCTTTCTCTACCTAGATTGTGTGGCAGCTGTGGCAGTGTTTCACCGATGCCGTTGCATAGTCTTGATCTTTGAAAGATGACACGGCGCATTCATCTTTCCCAACCTCATCTGCCTTCAGCAAGGTGTCCCCAGCTCTGTAACTTCTGGCAATTTGACAAAGGCATCCTCCTACATGTCAGTTCTTGTTATCCACTCTGTCTTCTTGACATATGACACACATGTCAGCTCTCATTTTTTCACTGCTTGCTTTGTTTGCCCCTTCACAGGTGGGAGAGTCCACATCCTCTTTTCTGAGCCATTTCTAGGGTGCTTCTTATTTTCCTGCAATACCTTTGTGGCCGTTCTTGACAACTTAAAAGATCCCGTTTGTCACTAACGGTTTGTGGTTCTTCACAAAGAAAAACAGCTTTTTATAGGCTTCATTACCTAGCCATAGTAAACTATTTCCATGTCTTCTTTACAAATAATACTCTTCCAGCTACCGTAGATAAGTTGTTGCTAAATGTTTTTGACACAATGCATGTGGAAGTTGCTCACCTCAGAATGCTTGTTTAATAACAGCAATGAATACTTTTATAGCCTCTTAATCTCTTTTAAAAACATTTCAAGTACTGTTTTTTTCCTCATTATAAAATCGTGTTATTGCTAAATATTAACACCCTAGTTTTACAGATGGCAAAACTAGTACCTACCTCCCACATGCTTTAGCTTAAGCTGTTTGACTGCCGTAGAGTTATTTCCGATGGGGCTTTGACAAGAAGGCTATGCAAATCATTGATCACTGTCTCTCCTCTCATCTGGAAGTGAAACAGCAGCAAGCAGAGGTTATAGAAACATATTCTTGTCAGTCTGTCCTTCATAAAGGCAGGGAGCCTCTGACTGTGCCCCTGGTAGCTGCTCAGTGGTCTTGAAAGTTGGTTTTAGGGAAAACAACCTAAAGGGTTAACTTACAAGGAATAACCATTGCCAGGCAAGTGGTCCTGAAGGGTGAAGAAAAAAAAATATTCCTGACCCTGTTACTCACATGTTTGGACACTTGCAGTAAGGAGTTCAATAAGAGCTGAGACAATGGGCAGGTGCTGTTCAAATTGCATACGATGGCTGCACATGCTTAACTACTTACCTGAGGTGATGAAATTAAGACAGAAACATAGTAATTTAAATAACTTTTAAGCCTTGTGTCTCCTTTCACATGTGGCTTTTTGCACTACTTTACCTTTGTAAAGGTAACACATTAATTTGATGTCAAAATGACATCATAAATGAGAAGCAGATACTTACAATAAACATAAACTTTGAAAATACCAAGTTGCTCTGATCTAATCTAACTAGGTTTTATAACAATAAATCTGTTTTGGTTAATTCTGAGGCTTTTTTAAATCCAGGTTTTATTTCTACAATCACTAGCATAAATAATTATACCTAATAAAGACATCCCATTGCTGAGGTGTCTTTCTGTATAAGACTAGACTACATTGGAACACATACTAATAAAATTGTCTTTTCTAGACAGTTTGGGATTTTTCTTACAAATTTAGTAATTTTTTTTTGTTTCTGGTCCACTTGAGAAGTTGCCAGCGCAAAGCAGTGTGAATAGTGATGTTTGTCTCGCCTTTCAGAGTTCTTCTTTTAATGCAGTCCACAGAGATAATTCAGTCAATGACTTTTGTCAAATCAAATCCATTATTTTGTTTTTACATAAAGTTTGAAGGGATAATTTGTGTTCTTAAAGTTAGAAAGGTTTTTCAATAACTGGCTAAATGGTGAACAAGAGATATCTGAAATTGTAGCATTAACTCATATCACAATATTCTTACCGTTTTCTTCCACAAAATGGAGTTGCCAAACAGGCAAAACTGTCACACTGACTTAGAACATGGTACAAAAGAAAAATGCGAAAGAATGTACAACCTAAACTTAAAAGGAAGTTAAATGACATTAGCAAAGAAGAGGTATAAGAAGTCTTTAAAATACTCTTCTCCATATCAGACAGTTTCCAGTAATAAAATAAAGGTTGTAATATTTTATTATTATAATAAGCAGAATGCATGCTTTCAGAAATTGCCTATAGGCACATACTTTTATGCTATAAACACTTTAAACTGTGTGTCTCAATAATAAATACATGAAGAACCTCCCATCTACATTTGATAAGCTCTTCCCTGTTGTTTATGTATGTTGAGTGTAATAACAATGCCTACTTCAGATGTGGGCATTTATTAATTGATGTTTTATCAAGTTTTCACAGTTCTTAAATTGCGAAGCGTTTATGTATGTATGTATGTATGTGTCTGTGTATATACATACACGTATATATATATGCAATGCATTATGTGAATGTATTATTCTGGCTGTTCTAAATCTTTCTTCACTCTTTGCTCCCCTGCATCAAAATCTTATTTTAAAATTCATTGGTTTTTAAAAATCATTGGTACTGAAAATGTGAAATACAGTCAATTATTTGAATATCTATAAATCAGCCATCTGTGATACACACTGTAACAAGGAAAAAGGAATCAAGTTTGCCAGTAAATGCTACTCTGACAAATCCAATTTTAAATATAATGTATTGCTAAGGGTGTGTTATAACAAGTTTCATGACTCTAAAAGGGCAAATAAGTTATTTCTCTCTTCACTAATTGCACTGTATGTGGTGATTTAGTATAGTTTGAATTCAGATTTTGACTTCTGTGGTAATTACATTCATCTCAAAGAAGCTCATTCTGGGCTTTTGGAGATGTTAATTGCTTTGCACACTACTGTAATCAACAAACCAAAAAAGCCACGCAAATTGATACATTCTAAACAGCCAGAGCACTTGAGGGGACAAAGGACAATGCATTCTCTCAGCTAGTGTTGTAACCTTCACACCAATTTATCTAGAAATAGGTTTTAAGGAAAAGCATGGCAGAGATCTTGAGGAGCGTGTGTGCTTCTAAACAGGTTTTTGCTTGCTATTTTGATCTCTCTTTTTCTTCTAGATTACCTTTGCCCTTTGCAAATGTGCTGGTTTTGGCTGGGATAGAGTTAATTTTCTTCATAGCAGCTAGGATGGGGCTATGTTTTGGATTTGTGCTGAAAACAATGTTGATAACACAGGGATGTTTTAGCTATTGCTGAGCAGTGCTTACACACAGTCAAGGCCTTTTCTGCTTCTCACACCACCCCACCAGCAAGTAGGCTGGGGGTGCACTAGAAGTTGGGAGGGGACACAGCTGGGACAGCTGACCCCAACTGACCAAAGGGATATCCCATGCCGTATGACGTCATGCTCAGCATATAAAGCTGGGGGAAGAAGAAGGAAGAGGGGGGGACGTTCGGAGTGATGGTGTTTGTCTTCCCAAGTAACCATTACGCGTGATGGAGCCCTGCTTTCCTGGAGATGGCTGAACACCTGCCTGCCAACGGGAAGTAGTGAATGAATTCCTTGTTTTGCTTTGCCTGCGTGCACGGCTTTTGCTTTCCCTATTAAACTGTCTTTATCTCAACCCACGAGTTTTCGCACTTTTACCCTTCCGATTCTCTTCCCCATCCCACCGGGGGCGAGTGAGCGAGCAGCTGTGTGGTGCTTAGTTGCCAGCTGGGGTTTTAAACCACACAGCAAAATCTCAGGATTTTGTTAAGGACAGCCAAGTAGGTGGTTTGTGATTATAAAATATCCCACCCTGACAGTACACTCTCGAGATTAGATGTACACATCAAGATAACAGTCAGTTTTATAC
The DNA here is from genome assembly GCF_965638725.1 of Aptenodytes patagonicus. Classification (NCBI taxonomy): domain Eukaryota; kingdom Metazoa; phylum Chordata; class Aves; order Sphenisciformes; family Spheniscidae; genus Aptenodytes; species Aptenodytes patagonicus. The sequence goes on along the minus strand of NC_134950.1, from coordinate 97,994,611 downwards.
AAGAGACACTCCTCCATGTTGACCCACCCAACTCACTGCACTGAGGGCAGCTTTTCAAAAGATGTGATAAAGTAAGAACAAGACAGCCAGTAGCACTGGAGAAATAATGTCAGGCATAGCCATAAAAATATATGCAAAATGAGTGTGGAGCCAAGATGGTGTCATATACACACATAATCCCCCCATGCACACACACACCCCAATTTAGACTTCATGAAGCAGAAGGGAAGTAAGGGCACTGTAATGTAGCATTATACATACCTTCATGTAGAAAGATTCTCCCAAAATGTGAGAAAGACACTGTCATAGAACCTGTCCTAGCACAGTGGATGTGTGCAGCAGTTGCAAAATAGAGTATCTACATGAGCTTCATTTAGTGAAATAGAGTCTCCAGTGATCAGAAAGTACATGATGAAAGATGCCCCAGAAACAAGGTAAAAGGAAGTTGAATACTACAGTTGCTTTCTATGGATGAATCTCCTTAACCTTTAGTTAGTGCATATCCACACATAGCAGTTACATTTTATCTCTGGATATTCCTAGACTGTAAGTCATGAATTCGTTTTGAGTATGGGCATAGCTAATGCACAACAGCAGGCACTTCGAGTATGTAGATATGCCTTTATTTAGCTCAAATTAGAACACACATTATCCTGTGGGTGTTTTTTTAGTGAATGCAAATTCTTCAGGAGTTTCTTTCTGTCAACTCCATTTTGTAATGAAGCTTACCTTTTTATGTACCCAGATGAAATGTAAGAAGCACGAAGTCAATTAGAGGAAAATCAAATAAAATTATGTCATGCAATATCAAATACAAAAAATGTTTCCCTCGGTTTTGCTTTCCATCAGTCTGAGTTTATTGTCTCTGTACAGTTCTTTCTCACTTTCACCTCAACCATTTCCAAAGGCAGAGGGAAGAGGGAGCAGGATACACAGAAGAAAAGCAATTTATGCCATTGGACTTTTTCTTAAACTTGATAAAGAATTTAAATGGCAATGTTACTGAAGTACTGTGGGGTCTTGCTTGGCATAGTTGGATTGGCTAAAGACCAGATTAATTATTTACTTAAAGTGTCTTTTATTGTTTTATGATCTGCAACAGTACATCATAGATCATAATCAGATGTACAATAAATAAAATTGACCAATGGGGTTACATAAAGAAATGTGCTTACCCTGATTTAAAGCACATTTAGTGTTTCCCCAGGGAAACCTAGCAAAGGTGAATGTGTGGGAAGGGAAACTAGAACGTGTTTGCACCTGGCAAAATAAGTCATCCAGGAGAATGTAGATATTGGTGAAATATTTGTATGGGGAAACCATGATTGAAACAACTGCACAGTCAATGTAAATTGGTTTTAAGCAGTCTAATTTCATAAAGGGCTGATTCCAGATAACTGGCAAGGAGTAAGGATATATGATAATAACATTGCCAACAGTGTTGGCAGAGGGCTTCTAAAATAATTAAAGTGTCCTAAAAGTCATGCAGCTTAAAATAATAATAATAATTAATTTTTAGGTACTTTTTATTAACTTTTTAGGTTATAAGCCTGTAGGAATTTAAGTCATGTTTTCAGAGGGTTCTTTGCATCTGCAAAGAAACTTTTAAGAAAAACTATTGAATGGAAACTCAGATTTTTACTAAATCTATGTGGCTGTAGGAGCTTGCTGAAGAAGGCTATTAAATATCATGGCAAAATAATGACTTAGCAAGACTGTGTACTCATACACATTTATAAAACATACGTGACACACAAACATGTTAACTTATATCTTTGTATCGAAAACAAGAAAAAGAAAGGGCTTTTCAGAAATCTGTAATTTTTCTTCGTGTAGAAAACACAGGAATTTTCTACTTCTACCAGGCTTTGGCAGGTAGTAAATCTTCAAGAGAGAAGTAAGTAAATAGTTCCTGTGCTATGGTCTTTGTAAGGAATACATATGTAAGAAGCAGAAAGACGACCTTTTAACTCTACAGTATTAAATCCTTTAACAGAAAAAATAGAGAGAGATGGAGAGAAAGCTGGACAGATGCATTACTTAAATATGCTCCTTAAGAATTCCCTTGTGCTCCTGAATTCTTTCTCATCACCATAAGCTCCTGCTAGGTGTGAAGCCATAAGCATATGAAAGCTTGTCATGCAGGTGTATTTCGCATACTTGCCGCACTGTGAACTCACCATGTCTCTGGCCCTGAGGAGAAGTTCCCTTTCCTTGCAGCAAGATTATGTTTTAAAAAGCTGACTTTTAAACCTCTTACTGAATTTTTTAATGGATTAAATTCATCATGTCACCAGCTGCTGTGCAGCTAATAGAGCCATAAAACACTGTATTAAAGGATTACCCATGCAAAATTTCCTCTTGTGCTAATGTGAATTTTAATACTTTTAACATTTAGTTGAGATGGGAATGTCCAAGAACAGCTTGTTCAATAGGTTGTTCTATAAAATTAAGTTCCTCAGCTCATCACAAATGCCAGGACTCCATTAAGTTAAAATTTTACAGAGAGGCTAAGATGATTCACTGTATAGCATTTGCAGGGAGGAAGGCAACATCTGCTTCTCCATTAATGCTATAAAACAAGGAAGTAAAACACACATGAGCATCGTAACTGCAGGGGAACCGGGCTGAACAGCTGAGAGTCCTCGCTCCAAATTAGTTGGAGGTCAGTTTATGCCATTACGTACATGGGGTATAAGGACAGAGGGAATACGAAATCCCACTCCCTGAAGCAGGGTGACAACTGTAGGCCTTGAGTCTAGTCTCACATTAATGTAAAGTCAGGAGGAATTTCACGAGAGCAAATTATTTAACTTGGGTAGGACGTGTGGGGAAGAGAAGGGATAGTCATGCTTTCAAAACAGGGAGTGAGACCTTTAGTTTTATTCTTATCTATAAACAGTAATTAACAAGGTAGCATTTATGTACCTGAAATCATGAAGTGACTGCAAATAAGATATAAAGGGCTGCAGTTTGAATTTCTTTCATCTGACAGCAACAAAATCGTCTTCTAGAGGCTGTGTCTCTGGAGTAGCTATAGGATTAGGAGCAGAGTGCCTTTTCTGGCTTTTAACTCCTATTTTCTGCAGAACAGGATAGTTTGAAGGGATGCTAGCAGGTGTTAGAAAGAACCTCACCAAGCCTGACCCCTGCTGTCTCACCCATAAGGATCACTCATGGAAACCACCATCATTAACTAGATGCAATCCTTGTTTACTGCTGGAATGAATACATAATTAAGCACTTGGACCTTGCTCAGACCTTTTTTTCCTGCCACAGGCAACAGGATAAACTTGAAGAAAGGGCAAAAAGCAAGCAAGAAATGGCACTCCCAGTCCATCAACACCTGCACTGAGCATCACTCTTGATAGTGCAGTGTTTGGGTAGACAAGACTGTCAAAAATAAGGAAGACTCAGCTTTCTTGTGAAGAATAAGCTTTCTTGTGACCCTAATTGCACTTGGAAAAGAAGAATGATCAGTAATGCAGGCAAAGTATTCTGTGTTTTCAAATCACCATGTAAAAATCAGTTTCTCCTTATGGCAGTTCATCTGAGCACTGATTGTCCCAGTACCAGCTAATGAACGGCAGCATGACCCCACACACTTTACCCTGCTGGCAGTGCCTTCATCATTCAGGGGGTGCTGCTAAATTATAAACCACCGGTTCCAGGGGCAGCCAGAGTGCTTCTTCAATCCCACCCTGAGTATGTGGGAAAGGAGAAGGCCCCTGCTGACGCTAGCCCAGACACCGTGCACCGTGCAGCCTGAAAGAGAGGCAGGTGGCTGGCTTTATCACCCACTGATCCCAAAATGACCAGAGCCACTGCCAGCAACCTCCCCTTTAGGAGCCTGTGCAGCATTTACCTTTGATAATTTCCTGAGGGAGAGATCTTCACAGTCAGGAGCCTGATGAACGGGCAGATGAGGACAGGAGGAACAGTCAATGGATTTTAGGTCACATCTCTAAATGCTTTAAAAACCCGGTGATGAGCAGTTGCCTGCCTTTTAAAATACCAGTGTTTCCAAATGAGGGAGACTTTCTATATAGCAAGTAGTTTATACTGCTGAATTATTTGACAAAATTTTGTTGTTGTAGTAGTAGTAGTAGCAGCAGCACTAGTAGTAAAGGTTTCTGATGCTCACTTTGGAATAAAAAAAGGACAGTTATTTAAAATCCAACACAAGAATGGTGAGGAAGTTTTAATAGGAATATGTTCGAGCTCCTGTTCCTTACCCCAACTGAATTTTCTCCACAGCTCCATATTTTGTTCTCCATGTGTATTACTGTTCTGAGAGCCTGTCATTTCTTATCAGAATGAGAAAGGCTAAAGAGATAATATTTCAATAACATACTGGCCTGATCATAAAATAACTCAATGGAAATGTGTAACTGCCTCAGGCAGCACAGCAGGATAGTCAGCAGTCAGATGATTTCTATTCTGGGTTTCTTTTTTTTATGGTTACATTTTCTGTTATATCAGACATACCCTCAAGTCTTAGTTATGCTTTTATTCAAAAGGAGAACCGCAGTATAAAGACCTACAAAACTTATTATGATATATTACTGTAAAGAAATAAAAGTTGGTGCCACAGTAGCATATTGATAAGGACAGGCCTGCCACATTAATTGACCTTTTTTCGTCTCAACCGCCAGGGCTGAGGCCTAAGCATCTCAGTTGCTTAGCAACAGGGTCACTGCTTTCAGGCCTTAAATGCACCAAAAAAAATAGTTAAGAAAAAATCAGAAGACGTGATCTTATGAAGGCAGCAGATATTTGGCAGAAGAAAGTTTTTTTTTCTTTCCTTTTTTTAACCCCGTGCTGTTGATCGTAATGCATAGAGGGCAAAAGGGAAACCAGCGTCTGAAGTTTTACTGATCTAAACAGACCAGCAAAACAGTACTGAAACCACAGGCACATGTTCTGCTTGATGCCTGTCCTGATGAGATGCTTTTGATCTTTAGAACATCCATAGATGTTTACAAATAATGATTCTATAATCATACAAATATGATTCTTCTATGTGCATAAAACATATGCAGATATGCAAAATACTAAGCGACCCTGGATAACACACATATTTTTAGGACAGCAGGGTGGACCTGAAAAGTAAAGAGGGGTTCCTATTGTCTAGGTCCTTTTTTAACATTCTATCATAAACATTAGTGCTCGCTGCTATGTTTAATGACGGGGCTTGAGGCAATACAACATCTCCTAAAGGTCAGCTCAGAGAGAAGTTTGTTTCTTCCATCCTCAGCATGAAATACGGGAAAAAGTCAACACTTCTTTTAAACTTTAATAAAGGCCATGGAACAAGAGTGTGCTTCTCTGCCAGAAGTCAAAATCCTTGTACATGAGAGTAGCCAAATGTTCACTGCAGGTTTCTCCTGGAGAGGAATCCTAGTGCTGGAGTCAGGAAATCTGTGTTTTATTCCCAAATAATCATCAACAAAAATGATAAATGGCCTCATGAATGCCACTGTGCCTTAACACTAATCCTTTCCTAGCTTAAATGTGAGTTGGGAGGCTCCTATTTTATCAGTGCTAACGTAAATAACTGCATGGTTCTCAGTGAACAAAGTATTTAATGTAAAACAAAAGTCAGTCTTTTCCTCTCACAAAAATCAGTTATGGTTAAATTTAATGTTAAATGTGGGGCACAATAAGGAGAGTTTTTGAATTTTCTTTATTTACAGTGTTGCTTTAAATAGTTCTCTAGATCTTCCCTAGTGTGTTTTAATCTTTTTTCACTGTTACTACCTGGCAACAGAAGTATTTGTATTGAAGCTCTTCACAGAATCATAGAATCATTGAGGTTGGAAGGGGCCTCTAGAGATTGTCAAGTCCAAGCCTTCTGGATGGGTAAGATTCCCTTGCATCTGTTCTTCTTGAGGTTGAACAGTCCCAGCTCTCTCAGCCTCTCCTCATATGACAGGTGCTCTAATCCCTTAATCATCCTGGTGGTCCTACGCTAGACTTGCTCCAGTGTTTCTTGTACTTGAGAAGCCCAGAACTGCACCCAACACTCCAAATGTGTGCAACCAGGGCTGAGCAGAGGGGAAGGATTGCATCTCTCAATCTGTTGGCAATGCTCTGCTTCATGCAGCCCACAAGGCTTTTGGCCTTCTTTGCCACAAGAGTACACTGCTGACTCATGGTCAACTCAGTGTCCGCCAGGACCCACAGGTCCTTTTCTGCAAAGCTGCTTTCCAGCTGGTCAGCCTCCAGTGTGTACTGGTGCCTGGGATTATTCCTTCCCAGGTGCAGGACTTTGCACTTCTCTTTGTTGATTTTCATAAGGTTCCTGCTGGTCCCATCCTGTACCTTCTGAATGGCAACACACGTATCTGGTGTATCACCCACTCCCAGTTTTGTATCATCTGCACACTTGCTGGGTGTGCACTGGGTCCCATCATTTAAGTCATTAATGAAGTTGTTAAACAGTATTGGCCCCAATATTGACCTCTGAGATACCCCACTAATGACAGGCCTCCAGCTGGACTTTGTACCACTGATCCCAATTCTTCAAGCCTCGCATTTCAGCCAGTTATGAGCCCACCCCTCTGTCCACCCATCTAACTTGTACTTCAGCAATTTGTCTATGAAGATGTTATGGGAGACAGTGTCAAAAGCCTTACTAAAGCCAAAATAAACAACCACTGCTCTCCCCTCATGCACCAAGCTAGTCATCTCATCATAGAAGGCAATCAGGTTGATGAAGTATGATTTCCCTTTCATAAATGCATGCTTTTTTTCCTCCATGTTTTCAGAAATGGTTCCCAGAAGGATTTGCTCCTTCACCTTCCCAGGGATTGAGGTGAGGCTAACCAGCCTTGTGGGTGCATCCCATCAGATCCCATGGACTTGTGTATGTCCATTTTTTAAAATGTTGCTTAACCCAGTCCTCTTCCACTGAGGGTAAGTCTTCCTTGCTCTGGGACTTTCCCACTGGTCTGAGGAACCTGGGATTCCTTAAGGTCAGTCTTACCGGTAAAGACCAAGGTGAAGAAGGCATTGAGTACCTTGGTCTATTCCCTGTCTTTGTCACCCGATGAACTGCCCCACTCATCAGAAGGCCTGCATTTTCCCTAGTCTTTCTTCTGCTGGTGATGTACTAGCAGAAGATCTTCTTCTTGCCCTTCACATCCCTCACCAGATTCAATTCGATCGGCTTTGTTTTTTCTTACCTGATCTTTGCATGCTCAGACAGTGTCCATATATTCCTCCTGGGTCACCTGCCCCTGCTTCCACCTCCTGTACACTTCCTTTTTATGTTTGAATTTTGTCAGGAGCTCCTTGTTCATCTGTGCAGTCCTGCTGCCACCTTTGTTTGATTTCCTGCTCATTGGGATGGATCATTCTTGAGCTCGGAGAAAGTGATCCCTGAAAATCAACCAGCCCTCCTGGACCCATCTTCTCTCCAGGGCCATTTCCTACGGGATTTTTCCAAGCAGATCCCTGAAGAGGCCAAAGTCTGCTCTCCTGAAAGCCAGTGTTGCAATCCTGGTTTTAGCCTTCTGTGATCCTTACCTTTTTGCCTTGGTTTTTGCCTTTTCCCAAGTAACAGTGTTTTAATGTGAGGAAAAAGGGACAATGAACTGATTTAGGTTATAGCTAGAAACGGCAGAATTGTTGTTGTGATGGCAAATTGTCTGGAATATGAGAGGATTTTAAGAACACGTTCTAGGCAGTAATGCCCCAGCAAGCTCTCACCATGTTAACATATATACAATGTCCTCTCTTTCACACCAGTTATGTTTCTAAGAAAATGACCAAAATATCCACACTCTGTTGTTGTCCGGATCAGCAGATAACATGGGCATCTCTGTATTGCTTTCTAATCTTAGTACCCAAGTGGGAGATTTGGGTGCCCTATTTTTGTGCTCACACTTACGTACTAACTTCCAAAATAGAGTTATCACTGATTGGAGAAAACTGTGTGTCACATGGGGCCTGTACAGGACTTAGTGATCAAGCATTAGTCTTTGCCTACGATGTGAAGTTGGAGCATGTTGTCTACACAATACATTTAAAGAGGAAAATACATTTAACCAGGAAAATCCATTTAGAAACTGTGATAATGGATGTCATAGACATTTCTAATAGTCTCCCGAAACCAGCTCTACTTGTATAAAAATTTAAATGTCTGCACACACTGTGTCTAGGGATGCCTTTGGTTCGGTCATATTTAACAGCTGTATGCAGGGAACTTAGGGATTTGCACAGTTGTTGTTTGATCTTACTGTTGATTTTAAATAAGATCAGCAGGATGTTTGCCGTGAACAAAAGATCAGCCTTAGTAGAATTCCTTTTGGCTAATTGAGTTTAGCCTTCTGATATCTTCCTGAACATCAAAATGTTAATCATTTGTAACAGGTAAATCAGCATGTCAGGCTCTGTCTCTACACCAAGACAGGGTATTAAATATCTATTAGCCTTCAAAGTTAACTGCTTTTGGCATTCATTCATAACAAAAATGGCCAAATACTTCTGATAAATTCAAAACTGGCCTACACTTAAAAGTTTTGTGAAAGTGTGACTCTGGATGTTAACAGTATGAAAGTGACACAGCTAGGTGGGTAGAAGTGTTAGTGTAAATGTAGTTATACGACAGGCATAGCCTTCCTGCTGCTTCTTTCATCTAGGTGTCCTGTGTAAAACTTCTCAGCAAAACCACTCTTTTACTGTAGTGTAGGTAGATTAGGTGTACACTACTCAGCAAAATGTGACTTCTAATACAAAGCCCAAGTATGCTTCCGGCTTGGGCAGAGAAGGACCAGTGGAAACCTATGGCGTAAATATGTCAAAACATACGTGATTGTGCCTTTAAATGGTGATTAATGATACCATGAACTGTTGTTATGCTAAGCCCAGATTTCAGTTCCAGCAGCTTCTAGAGTGGTATGCTTTCTTTTTAGTCTCAGTGGTAAACTCCTATAAGGTTCTGCAGATTATTTGGCTCTGCAGGTATTAGTTTACCACGATGGTGAAGTTCAAGTCTGAGAAGTCGGGAAGTATCACAGGCTGGTGTCCTCAGGTATGGCTTCACTCTTCCTACTGAGTTAAATCAATTTTGTGCGTTCACAGGTGCTGACTGATCTTTCCAAAAGTAGTTTTCAGGTGATCTCTCAGAGGAGTGTTACATTTTATTCCGCTCTTATCCTGAAGAAGGAGGATAAAATATTTTCCCAGTCTGGGTACTGATACAGGGCAGCAGAGTATTGTTACTCATGACATGTTAGAAACTCACATGACTTTACAAAGAGGGAAAAGTGCATTCGGAAGGGGGAATTGCATTTTGCCTACTGCATATTACCTGTTGCAAAAAGTCACACAGAAAACCCTGAAAAGGATCTATTTCTCTTAAATCAGTCCTTAGTTTTGATCATTACCCCAGGGATTCTTCCAGGACTCTGCAGTACCACTGATAGATTTCTGTTTACTGGAAGAACTAAATTTGAGAATTAATTCTAAATATTTATTTAAGCCAATATTTTTTCATCCTTTCTATGCTTTCATTTTTTTATATGTTCAGTTTCTTAGCACTGCTGTGGAAATGGTTTTCATGGGCATATACAGCATAGTGCAGAGCATAGGGAGATTCTACAAACATATTTTTAATGTTGTAGCAATAAAATATCTGCCATCAGGCTACGTTAGCATTTGAAAAATCATATGCAATTAAACAACTGAAAAATTATTGAATGTACAAGTTAAGATTCACTAACAACTGATGGTAAAGCCTTTAACTATGGAATTTGATCATGCAGTTTTTGTGATTGCGCTTACTATTATTCTTCTGTGATTTTCTATTTTAAGAAAAGGCATGGTGGGAAGAAAAATAGTTCATAAATTTCAGGGTTTTTTGACTTCTGTATACACGAGTCCTTATGTGGATAGTATTTGACCAGGCACAGCCTGGAATATGGCCACCCCAACGAAGGCCGCTGAAGACAAGCTGTGAAACTTAAAGAAATACCTATGATAGTCAGGAACATTTTAGAGGAACTTGGACATTTAATGGATACTGAACTATTAAAGTACAAAAGAGCAGTGCATCCTTTCTCCAACAGTTAAAAAACATAGCAAAAAAAGAAAATACTGCACAAACTCTGTTGTGCAAAACATGATTTTCTCAAGTGTTCACTCACTAGTTAAATGAAAGCCATTTGCTATAGAACAAAAACTCTAGTGCTTTTCCATATCATGCCACATACCAACCTTTTAAATTCTGACTTTCTAGCAATACACTTGTTTAGCCCAAGTAAATGACTGTTTTATGAGGAATAGAGCATTATGAAAACCAAGGTATAGCAGTACCAAAGCTAACTGCTTCGCATCTCTGTGCAAATTCTGTTAGTCTTCAAGTCTGTCAGGAAGAGACAGGTGTAGAAAGATTCCTCGTGACTGATTCTGATTTTCTATACAGTTTAGAAAACGGGTGAGCTGAAATTGGAGAATTTCTAGCCACTGTCCCTTGCCTTGATTTCTGGAATGCGAGGAATAACTGGTATCTACTGGAATGGTCCTAGACTTGCAGGACTGGAACAGAAATTCTTGAAAAGATAATCAATGAGAACCAGTGATCAGTAGGACTCTACAAGAGGACCAGTTGTTGTCTGCTATTATTGTCACAAGCCAATAATCAGTGTTTTTAACACACAGGGGGTCTTAGTTTCATTTGAACCAGCAGCTTAGCAAAATCAACAAGTGCACAAAAGTACCAAAAAACATCCAAAACAAAAGTAAATTTTCTGATGAAAAACACAGTGAGTAAAGAAATGTTGGACTCCCGGTCTCGTCAGAAGGATAGTCAGTACCTGCACAGCATCGGGTTCATTTTACATAGCAGTGGATAACATTTTCCCTGCATTAATTTGAGGTCAAAACTGCTCAAGAGAAATATTTTCTTCTGCCCAGTCCCTTTAAGCCACTTTTGTCTGGTAACCTTGCAGAAGGACTCAGTGGAAAGTTGCTGTGGTCACTCTTATTGCACACAGACAAAGCTGATTGAACTTTTTACCTTTTGGTTATGCTTTTGATCTGTAGCCCACACGATCTCATTAAGACCATAGTATTTAGTTTAAACTTCAGATACTTGACCATTTCTCACAGTAGCCCCAGGATGGGTGCAATGTAATATAGTTCATGCCGGCTTCCTGGCATGGCGATGTCACAAAGTATCTGTTGGGATATGACGGAAGAAGTAGGTTGGGGGATGGAAACTGGAATAAAGAGGCTCAGACACTTAAGAGAGCTTGCAAGGAGAGGTCAGTGACCATCAGACAGTAGGATACTGAATCCCAATTACTCAGGAATGCTCAGCATGGGCTGCCTGATGCAGACTGTAATAAATCTTCAGGCAGGCATTAGGAACACCTGGTTTCAGACGAGAACGCCTTTCTTAGGTCCATCTAAATCAATCCTCTTTCTTCCCCTTGCCTGCACTGATCTCTATCTAGTGGGGGGAGGAAGGGGAAGAAAAGCAGGCAGGTGATCTTATTATGGGTCTTGTCAGCCTCACTAATGCAAAACAGGTAACAGGCAGAAGACACAAAGAGGAGAGGGTTTAACCGGTGCAATAGCTCCTGTCATCTGCCTTGCGATTTGAGAGGAGCTTCTTTAAAAACCACCTTCAAATTGACACATGTCACAATACTGGATTTTGTCCAGCCCACACTCAGATGTCAGATGAGCTTGATGGTCATGAGTCCATCCATTAAAAGCTTTTAACATTGCTGACCTCCTGGATATCTTGGGTCCATTGTTCTACCTGGAGAAGAAGGGGGAAGGTAAACACAGTTCAGCTACTGTCGGCTCTGCTGATCTAAATCAGAATAGTGTTGGTGATTTTAGGGAGCTGAGCCTGGCCACACTCACCGTGGTCCTACCCGGCTTTTAAAGGACAAAAAGATAGCTCCCAGATTAAAAAAATTAATAAAGCCATGAGCACTACAATTGACTGTTTACAGATTTGTATCTTTTAGCTTTGCTGTCTGAGAAGATGTAAGCTCCGATTTAAGTATTTTCCCTGGACTGCAATATCAGTAGGATCTTTCTCCTCCAGCCTGCTCTCATAAAAGGTGCTTAATCTCTCAGAGATCTCTACTGTTCCATGAAATTCTACTGATACTGGTCAATAGATTCAAAATTTACCAAGGAGGGAGAGATATACACACGTGCACACAAAGAGAGAGAAAATTATTCCATGAGCTTATTCCTTGTGAAGCAGCCTGAAAATCAGTCAGTGGCAGCTGGGGTTGTGGTTCAGTGTGTTGCCCATTTTTTCTTTCTAAGTTTTCTTCCTTTCCTTTTCCTTTCCTTTTCCTTTCCTTTTCCTTTCCTTTTCCTTTCCTTTTCCTTTCCTCTTCCTTTCCTTTCCTTTCCTTTCCTTTCCTTTCCTTTCCTTTCCTTTCCTTTCCTTTCCTTTCCTTTCCTTTCCTTTCCTTTCCTTTCCTTTCCTTTCCTTTCCTTTCCTTTCCTTTCCTTTCCTTTCCTTTCCTTTCCTTTCCTTTCCTTTCCTTTCCTTTCCTTTCCTTTCCTTTCCTTTCCTTTCCTTTCCTCTTCTCTTCTCTTCTCTTCTCTTCTCTTCTCTTCTCTTCTCTTCTCTTCTCTTCTCTTCTCTTCTCTTCTCTTCTCTTCTCTTCTCTTCTCTTCTCTTCTCTTCTCTTCTCTTCTCTTCTCTTCTCTTCTCTTCTCTTCTCTTCTCTTTTCTCTTCTCTTCTCTTCTCTTCTCTTCTCTTCTCTTCTCTTCTCTTCTCTTCTCTTCTCTCTCTTCTCTTCTCTTCTCTTCTCTTCTCTTCTCTTCTCTTCTCTTCTCTTCTCTTCTTTTCTCTTCTCTTCTTTTCTCTTCTTTTCTTTTCTTTTCTTTTCTTTTCTTTTCTTTTCTTTTCTTTTCTTTTCTTTTCTTTTCTTTTCTTTTCTTTTCTTTTCTTTTCTTTTCTTTTCTTTTCTTTTCTTTTCTTTTCTTTTCTTTTCTTTTCTTTTCTTTTCTTTTCTTTTCTTTTCTTTTCTTTTTTCTTTTCTTTTCTCCAAATAATTTTCTTTTCTTTCCCTCACGATGGGCTCTTCCCTTTTGAAGAACTCCCATGAGCTCCCCTGAGAGAATTTCCCATGTAACAGGTAAACATATGACCCAGTTACAAATAGAGGATGTATTCATGGCCTCATGGTGGCTTATAGATATGTGACTGTCCTAGCATTGTTGCCTGTCAGCACGCATAGCAAGCAGACGTCCAGTTCTGACCCTGGCAAACACATCCGTAAATCACCATGATCAAAAAGGCCAGTTTAAGGCCTTACGCAGGGAAGGAAACAGAACAGAGTCTTCACACTTGCACTCAGTGGCAGTTTGGAGCTTCCTGGCTTCCCCATCGCACCTTATGAGTGGCAGCTGTATTCCCAAGAGCTCCAGGCAGCTACCCACACTGTTGGCTGTGTCTAAAAGAAAAGCCTGCCATGTAGGATCATTTCAGTAATGGTTCTCACTGGGCTACCTAGCCGATAATCTTCCTCCCCTGGTATACACAGCAGCACCACAACTCAGTGCACTCAAAACTACAAGAGCCACTGAAAAACTTCACAGTAAATTAAGTACAATTAGCAGAGCAAACATCACCACTGCTAGCCTCATAGTCTTGTAATTATTCTGGCAGCACATATGATTTGGGCCATTTCTCAAATCAGTGGCCTTTGTGAATGAATATCATCGTAATAAAGTCCCTTTTCAAATAGAGTATCCCAGGGTACAGCAGAGACTTGAGGAAGAAGGGGTTAGATCTTCTAATTCAAGTAAACATTGCAGTCCCACTCTGGAGATTACCCATCGGACTCTGTCAGGTGAATGCCAGGACAGCTACCAAAAGAACCCATGACCTGGTTCTCCCTGAGTAAAGCAATGTTTAGATGTTGAATATTTGGGTGGTGTCCAGATGGCTCTGCGATACAGACTGCAGGAGAAAATCTGGCTAGTGATGCAAATAGGCATGTGTCAGACTGCCCATGTCCAGCAGTGGATGTCTCATATATGTTGGTCCTCAGCAGGTCTGTGAAATTCAGTGTCATTATGGGATGATGTAACTGAAGTGCACAACCTTTCGTACACAGCTTGAGACAGATTTTCTCACTGCTTGGCAGCCCGTTCATTGTCCATTACTGCTTATGAAAGCACTCTGCACTTAGCCTTAGGCTTGCATTTAACGTCCCTCACCTAAAGAGTGTGGCCAAATAGGAGCCAGCCTGGCTAGACTGAATACTGGGGTTTAGTGTCTGAAGTGCATCGATGGGACCACAGAGACACAATGCATTTGTAGGACTGTCACAACAGTTACCTTGAGATCAGATGTGGGACGGGCTAGCATTTTCAGCATCTCAAATTCCTTCTGAAGCCAATGGGGTCTGTCCATCTTTGCAGCCTCTGGGAACTTGTTAACTCTATTGCTGTTTTGGTGCCCAAATATAGATGGAGGTGACTGACTTCAGGCAGCAAGGGTCAAAAATCTGTGGCTAGTACAGCTAACAGGAATCATAGAATCATAGAATCATTGAGGTTGGAAAAGACCTCTAAGATCATCGAGTCCAACCGTCAACCCAACACCACCATGCCCACTAAACCATGTCCCTAAGCGCCACATCTACACGTCTTTTAAATACCTCCAGGGATGGGGACTCCACCACTTCCCTGGGCAGCCTCTTCCAATGTTTAACCACTCTTTCAGTAAAGAAATTTTTCCTTACATCCAATCTAAACCTCCCCTGCCGCAACTTGAGGCCATTTCCTCTCGTCCTATCACTTGTTACTTCGGAGAAAAGACCAACACCCACCTCGCTACAACCTCCTTTCAGGTAGTTGTAGAGAGCGATGAGGTCTCCCCTCAGCCTCCTTTTCTCCAGGCTGAACAGTCCCAGTTCCCTCAGCCGCTCCTCATAAGACTTGTTCTCCAGACCCCTCACCAGCCTCGTTGCCCTTCTCTGGACACGCTCCAGCACCTCAACGTCCTTCTTGTAGTGAGGGGCCCAAAACTGAACACAGGATTCGAGGTGCGGCCTCACCAGGGCCGAGTACAGGGGCACGATCACTTCCCTACTCCTACTGGCCACACTATTTCTGATACAGGCCAGGATGCCATTGGCCTTCTTGGCCGCCTGGGCACACTGCCGGCTCATGTTCAGCCGGCTGTCAACCAGCACCCCCAGGTCCTTCTCTGCTGGGCAGCTTTCCAGCCACTCTTCCCCAAGCCTGTAGCGCTGCATGGGGTTGTTGTGGCCGAAGTGCAGGACCCGGCACTTGGCCTTGTTGAACCTCATACCGTTGGCCTCGGCCCATCGATCCAGCCTGTCCAGGTCCCTCTGCAGAGCCTTCCTACCCTCGAGCAGATCAACGCTCCCGCCCAACTTGGTGTCGTCTGCAAACTTACTGAGGGTGCACTCAATCCCCTCATCCAGATCATCAATAAAGATATTAAACAAGACCGGCCCCAGTACTGAGCCCTGGGGAACACCGCTCATGACCGGCCACCAACTGGATGTAACTCCATTCACCACAACTCTCTGGGCCCGGCCATCCAGCCAGTTTTTGACCCAGCGCAGAGTACACCTGTCTAAGCCGTGAGCCGCCAGCTTCTCGAGGAGAATGCTGTGGGAGGCAGTGTCAAAGGCCTTGCTGAAGTCCACGCAGACCACATCCACAGCCTTTCCCTCATCCACTAGGCGGGTCACCTGGTCATAGAAGGAGATCAGGTTGGTCAAGCAGGACCTGCCTCTAATGAATCCATGCTGGCTAGGCCGGATCCCCTGGTTGTCCCGCTCATGCCTTGTGAGCGCCCTCAAGATGAACCGCTCCATAATCTTCCCCGGCACCGAGGTCAGGCTGACAGGCCTGTAGTTCCCCGGATCCTCCTTCCGGCCCTTCTTGTGGATGGGCGTCACATTGGCAAGCCTCCAGTCGTCCGGGACCTCCCCCGTTAACCAGGACTGCTGATAAATGATGGAGAGCGGCTTGGCGAGCACCTCCGCCAGCTCCCTCAGCACTCTCGGGTGGATCCCATCCGGCCCCATAGACTTGTGAGCATCCTGGTGGCATAGCAGGTCATTGACTGCTTCCTCCTGGATTACGGGGGGTTCATCCTGCTCGCCGTCCCCGTCTTCCAGCTCGGGGGGCCGAGTACCCTGAGGATAACTGGTCTGCCTCTTAAAGACTGAGGCAAAGAAGGCATTGAGTACCTCAGCCTTTTCCTCATCCTCAGTGACAATGTTCCCCCTTGCATCCAATAAAGGATGGATGATTATTTGGAAAGGTTCATCACCCTTCCTACTATATACTGACTTATCTCTACTGACTGACAGAGTGGTGGAAATTTGTTCCATTTTCTACAACAGAATAAAGGTGAACTGAGGACTCACCTGTTGAGCATCAAAATACTTAAGTGAAAAGTGACTGGAAATGACAAGATCTCACCCCAGAAAAAAACTGCAGTGATAAAAAGGTTAACATTTGTGATAATCCTCTCTGCATAGCAGAGGCCAGGCATGGACAAGTACCTGGCGAGGTAAGGGGCAAACAGCCAAGTAAAAACTGCAAGAAAAGATAGCAAAGGAGACTCTTCATAGTATAAAGTAGGGGTTTCTCACTCTTTAGTTTACAATTTACTACTACTGAAGGTTTCCTACATACTTAAAGACCAGAAGCATACAGAATTTTAGACAAGGGAATTCCAGATGCATTTCTTACTTAGAGAGGAGGGGCCACTAGGTGGCACAAAAGTTGCCTAATTTCAGCAAATTCTCTGATTTTGAGATTGGAAAATGACACTTCAAAGGGTGAACTACGGCTTTATAACTACAACATTGTAATGCAACCAGCAAAGGAAATACACGGAAGTTTAGAGGGTTGAGATTCTTCAAGTCCATCCTGTACTACTACTTTGTAGGATTAGTGTGGTTCTGTTATTATTGTCCCCTCCCTCCAAAAAATCTGGTTTGTTTTTTTAAGAAATCATTGATTCAATCTCATAGAAATAAAAGCAATTCTGCAAAATAAGAAGAGAGGAAAAAAATAAAACTAACACAGTGCTTTTTGTATTACAAAACAAAAATGCATAACCAGAAAGAGTTGACAGATTAATTGTACTAAAACATGGAAGTAAGTATGATGTGCCAAACAAAGAATATTGTGCACTGCTGTGTAGTACAGTCTATAGAAAGCCCCACTGGCAAGACACCCTGACTTCAAGGATGTAGGATTATTTTTGAAAGAGGCGAGAATGTCATCAGGAAAAAAGATAGGAAGAAGAAAAATATATATAGTGGGAGAGGTTGTAGCAGTGAGTATTTATAACCTGAGAGCCAGTCAGCTAATGTAGAAGTTATCCTTACCAATGATATCTCAGAGGCACTTAAAGATCACCCCCATTAATTAATAAAACAGAAACAGCTAAAGACCAATCCCTTTGGTGCCAGAGGACATGCAAGGAACATCCTGTGAAGGAGAATTCATCTGACCCTCTGGACATACAGAATGTTGCACAATTTGCGGCTGGGGCTACCAACTGTCTGAGCAATGCCTTAAACACTACAAGAACATCCACAGAGTCATTCTGGTCAAGGAGAGTCAACTTACAATCTGAAATCAGTTTTAATGAGAAGACTTTGATGGGCATTATGGCAGCTTCTTTCAACCTTGGGTTTTTGATTGACTGCTGAGGACTGTCCTTTAGATGATAACAAGGATGCTGTCAGTCCTGCACAGATAGCTTGCACCAGGCTTGAATGCAAAAGCAAGTAGTGTGTATATCATACATGCTCTTTCTGCATCAGAATGAATTTCAGCTTGAATTAATTTCACCGTAGGTAGTATTTAAAAAACAATTGTGGATGACACACCTTAAAAGTAAGTTGTTCCTGCTGAGATAAACCATGGGCCTGATCATGAAAGTGTAGCTCCTGAGATCAGCAGTATGCAGAGCCCAGTATGATCCAATTGCACTCACTAGTATTGATTACAGTAGCTTGTGAGCTGATAATCTGAAATAAAGGAGAGAAGGTTGATTTCCTGCATTGCTTATGCAATTTTCAGGAAGGATTTTCAGAAGCACTTCAGTGCTTCGTCTTTGTTTCTTTCAATTCAGTAGTGAATTTTATCTTTGTTTAAAGGGGAACTGCATTAGACAAGTCCTGTGTGTTTAAAACCCTATGGCTTATGCTTTCCAGCTGGGACGGGAAGGTTAGTAAAATTAATAAGGACTACAACCAGAGCTGGCTTTTGTTTTTAAAATATTTTTGAAGTTGAGAGGAGAGGAGAGGAGAGGCGAGGCGAGGCGAGGTGAGAGGAAGACAGAAGTTGTTGGAAAAACTCTTTTTTGACTTTCAGCCCTGCTACTGCAAATATGATAAAGCAAGGTGTATCTTTAAGAAGTCATTAATGACGTTCAGTTTTCTTCTGGTCCACTTCCTGCTTTCTCACAACTAGTGATATCTGCTAACATCTCTGTACTTCAGATGTCAGAGCAAAGTGATTCAAAAATCCCCAGATAGAGAAATAAAAAAGAGGAAAACCTTTGTCAATGACAGCTTTTTCAGAGCAAATAGAGCTTTGTATTGAATACTGAGAGTCCTGGAAACTTTAAAACATGTTGGAAAAGAAGTATTATTTTTATAATAGGACTCATATGAATAAGGTTATGAATTCTACAGCAGCACCTCTAAGTACAAAATGGCTACACTCCCCGAGCCACATCTTTAAATGAAGCTATGACTAAGGCATGCCGTAAGCTGGGACTTAGGTTTTTTCCTGGAATGTACAAAAATGCATAGATTCTCTCTAAACTTTTGTCCAGGAGATTCAGAGTTATCCCATGATCAGGCTGAAAATACCACTTATCTGCTGGGAAAAATTATCCCTGGTTCCCACAAGATTGTATTTGATATTAACATTCCACTTTTAAGTGGTTTATAAAGGGTTAATAAATAATTAATGGATGTTATAAGCACATTTCAGATATGATCAGTGTACACAAGAGATGCATATCAGTATGTGGAATTGTAGTTGTTTATATGCTATTGGGCTGTTATAGTCCATTTATGAAAACAGCTGCAAATAATTTACTAAACCTTTCTGCACTTCTTATAGCTGGAAAAATAACATGAAGTGTGACCAAAAAAGGAACAAATCTTCCTGTCAAAATAAAATTCTTTCACTTCTTCAGCAGTACCAGTCAGTCTAGTCTGGCTTTGGGTTGATCTTAACTAATCATTCAGCTTTATCGTTGTTATTTTAACTCTAGAATCAAATCAGATACTAATCTGTAAGATTTAAAATCTTTAATGTGGGAGAGGAACAAGCCCCTGAAACAACAGGACAGATTAGCATTTGATTACCAATCTTAAGGGATTGAACTTGCATATTGTAAATGCAGACATATGTAAGAAAGATTTGTGGTACAATACATCTTGTCCTTTTCCCACCATATAACTCACTGGGAAACTGGAACGCACAGGAATTCTTGTGAGTTCCTGAGCATCATATAGGATCAGGTACACAATTTTCTGCCCATTTTAGATAGGACTAAACTAGATTAGGAGGGGTTTTTTTAAGAAAATATATTTTGAGCAAAGACCTTGAGTGGATAGTAGCAAATAAAAAGGGATATACTGTCTGTACCAGCCAAAATGACCAACTCTGTCATATCAGCGGAGAAAATCCTTCTACTTGAATTGGCTGTTGGCTTCACCACCTCTCTACCTAGGGACTCTGACAGACCAACTGATAGATGTAGTTAATGGACTGTAAGACATCTCTGCCCTTTGCCACGCATGCCGTCCCTCTGCCAGAAGTTGCTGCCCCATATCTGTGGCCACAGAACAGAATGTGTAAGCCTCTGCATCGTCACCCCCCTTCGATGGTCCACGATTAACCTCGAGGTGCAGGCGCATGTCATTCTCTTGGCTGTGCAACAGGGTGACTACCTAGGGCATAAAGCGGAAGAAGGAAGCACTAATATTTTTGGACGGCAAGATTTGCAAACTACTTCTGTTAATCTCCCTCAGGAAAACAGAAACTTTGCAATATCACGTCTCTCATATTTTCGTTTTTAACCTAATGCTTACCTTTGTCTTTTCCCTTAGTCTGTCATGGTATTTGGGATCCTAGTCCCATGAAGAGCTCTAGACTGAGAGCGATCTCTGAGCTCCTTCTCAATTAAATCCTTCCTGGAAGATCAGGAAATCTGTCCAATGTATTTCTTTGAAACAGGGATCGAGTCTCTCTCAAGACTTTTGCCAAAACATTATTCAAAGTGGATTTACTGCTTTTTAGAAATATTTATTCATGTAAGGATTAACAGCAACAACAGTAGTAGTAGTTGTAGTCGTAGTCATAGTAGTAGTAGCAGCAGTAGCAGCAGTAGTAAAATAAATATACATTGTCCATGCCTAAAGGTTAATTTTTTTTTTTTTGAGAAAATGGTAAAAACTGATCAGTTGAATAGTAACCAGGGAGATGGTAACAATGAAGGGGAAAATGAAGTAAAGGCCACTTAAAACACATTAGTTATTTTAGCTTAGAGCAGGATCCAAATTCAGGTCTGAACTGATTGGAGTTGTCCGCTTACTTCAATTTGCCCAATTATCACCCACCAGTAATTGGAAATTTGTCCCACTGTACATTAGGGGCTCATTAAGATTTTATTTTGACCAATAAAGCCCATATTGCTTGCACTTACACTTTCTCCAGTTTGTGTTGCTGGAAACCTCAAGTCCCAGCACTTCCCTGGGGATTTCTGAGATCCCGTAGCACTCTGTCTCTGCAATAAGGACCAAGGGGAAAATTCTGGCCCCTGAAGCCAACGACAAAACTGATATTAGCACAGTGAAATCAGAACTTGAGTTGCACACTATATCTTTCAGATTATTATCTCTATTTCTTCTTCATTTCCCCGATTTATTGCACTTCCAGAGGACGCTGTGTTAATTAACTAATCAATGCGTAGTATTTTCTTTTTAGCATAAAAAGCTATTTTTTTTACTTAATCATTCACCATGTCAAGGAGCTAAAAAAGAATATGTTGAGGGGTTTGCCCTTGATTAAAACATAAAATGTGGCAATAAATATTTTTTATTGGTTAAAATACCTTTACCTTATTAGGAAGATAACAGACTGCTGGTTAACTGATCATGAAATATTAATTAAAAAGAAAAATATATGATAGGGAGTTATTTCTGTTGTGTCTGCCTGGGTTTTATGTCTTCTTGTCTTCCTATAAAAATTTGAGCTTGTCTGGTTTGTTTCTTATTAACTACATGATATGATATTACCGAAGTCAGTGCGGAGAAGCTGCAGATTTTGAACTGATGTTAGCACTTCTTTTATTTGCTTGTCAGTGCTATTCCACCATCCTCTCTCTGGTATATAGATTTGTTATGCTGAATGAAAAAGAAAAAAATAACTTTTAGCACTGATTTCAGAAAACATCTTTAAAGTATCTGATATAAAGTATCAGACACTTCATATCCGATGTAAAGTATCTGAAACGTACACACATACATGAGCTTAGTTAGATAAGTATCAACTGAAGCATGTGTCAAAATACTTTACTGAATGGGGGGGCTTCATTTCAAAAATCAGTTACCGATATGTTTTCATTATTTTGATAAAAATCCGTCTAAAACTTCATAGCAAGTTCTACATTTTGAGAAAGCCTTAGTGCTCTAAGAGGTTGATTGTATATTAACAGCACATTATAATATTTAGAAAAAACCCCAAATGCTTATTTTTCAGGTATGTTTTTACAGGGTCTTTATTTCTAACTCCACTAATGCTACATAATTGGGTATCTTATATGCCTACTTTTCATTTAATAAAAAAAAAATCTTATTACTGTAAAATTCCATTACTCTCATGCCTCCCTATGTAGTACAATGTTAAGTACACTACAATACTGAGTCCCAGATGGAATACAATGCTGTAATTCAATCGAGGGATCCTGCTAATGTCCCACACTGAAGAATATAGCTTAAGGGTTTGGGTATGGTAGTAAACCTCTCAGCCTGGAGACTGAATTACAACCTGACTATTCAATCTGGGCCTCTGTGCAGTTTGTAATGTACAGGACCCTGATTATTTGTAATACATCTGTAAAACAATTATTGCAATAAAAAGGAGAAAGTAAGAGCACTGTAAATTAAAGTTTGTCCATAAGAATTATACTATTATAGGAGAGCTGGGGTTACAATGAGCATGGAATAGAAAGAGAAGGCTTACAAAGTGTGCTAAAAATTGTATGGAAGGTCTACTGAATAAGGGTTCAATCCTGCCATCGCCACTTCTATTAGAAAGGATCTCTGGTTAACTTCTCAAAGAAGATAAATTAAATGCTGTGGGTAAGTTTGGGTCTTGATTTAGTTGATCCTGAAGCCACCTGCCAAACTTCCAGCTGACTCTTGTAGCACCCAAAATTTCCAGTCCCATAGTTTTCAGCAGTAAAGCTTACTCACCACCACCAGGTCTGTCTCCTGGCAAGACCAGAATTGCTTCAGTCATGACAGAGCTGCACAGCTCATGTTGAAACCCTTTCTGGATCTGCAAACAGCAAATTCCTCCCCGTCACCTCTAAGGGCTCTGACAAGAGCGAGACGATGATCAGGCTTCACACAAAACCAAGCACATTCAGAAGATACACCACCCTGATTCTCTGCTCTTTTGGCGTAGTAGCTCTCCAGGAAGTGGGTTCAGCCGGAGATGTGGGTACAGTCCCATCTGTCCATGGGGTGACTTGCACATAGCTCTGAGGGGAGCACTCTAGTCATGAGGCTGCAGGAGGTCAGGCTCGTGGGGCACAAGGCTGCAGCTCTAAGGGTGATGGAGCTGATCTATCGGGTTGCTGCTGCCAGTGGAGGCAGATGTGGGCCCCTTTTCTCCCCACTCTGCTAGCCACGTGTTCCTGCCTTCTCTCTTGTACTGGTCCTGGCACGGATCTGATCATGCGACAAGCCAACCTAAGGAGCTAAACCAATCAAAAATTACCCATACAAAACCAAAGTAAAGAGTTTTTATCTGGTTTAGTTCCCTGAAGCACTTCATGGAAATATCAAACAAACAGTGGTACCAACTCAAGGGTGGTAGTGGGAACGTGCATCTGGGGCTATAGGAAGGGGTAGTCAAAGAACTGACCTGGTTCAGTGTGTGGTGTCATTGTGCTGAAGCTCCAGTCGCTTTTGTTGCTGCTGCTCTGTTTTTAGTGGAATATTTAAAGACCAGTGGAGCCAGGCAAAGAAAATGTAGGCATAGCTCTCTAGCTTAGCGATTACAGCACTCTGGTCAAGGTTTGTTTTAAATTGGAGAAATCTAAATTGGAAAAAAAAAAATGTGAGTAGTACTGTAGCACAGCATTTCAACAGCCCTGTGGCAGTTAGCCAAAACCTTCTCAGTCCCTCGAACAGTATGTGGCTGAACACAGGAGCTGGTTTTCAAACCATGCCAATCTGTTAACCTTTCCATGCAGAATACACTCTTACTAGATCAATACATCAGAGATATGTGGACACCAAGGAAACAAATGTAATTGGTTAAATGAATGGCCTTCACTGTCACAGAAGAGGGGAATGAGACCTGAAAGGAGGCTTGTTACGGTGCACCCCCTTGAGCCAAGGTGCACTGGGTGTGCTGGAGTGCTAGGTCATTGGGGTGTTACAAAGTTGTGGATTACCAGGTACCTCTCTCATGTCCCCCTTGTTGTCAAGCAATCTGTACCTTCATAGAATTACCAATAAAACATTCGTAGGAGCAGATTAGGTTTTAAAACCTACCTAATGTAGCATGAAATTTAGAGTGTATGCTCCAGCGATCAGAGCTGCAGTGTTGACCCATTATGCTCTGCAGTCACATTCTTCCATTTTCACCCTTTGAAGCCACAAGGGGAGGGGGAACAAATAACATACACACTTACAACCATTTTCTCTTGTATCTTTTTTAAAGAAGGGTTGTAGCTCGTGCTGCCTGTGAGCGTTTGCTTAGAGCTTTGCTTAACTTTGCTTAAAGGATGTAAAATGCATCGCTAGGATACCTGATGGCTGGCTGTTGTGCTTTGTGAAAAGGCAGCCTTGGGTTTTCAGACTTGTGGAAAGGAAGCACCTTCTTAATTCTTCAGGCACTGGGGCTCTGCAAAATTGGGCTGCCATCCTATGTGAGTTAAGAATGATCTAAGCCTTATCCTTTAGCATACAGTGAAATGTACTTCACTGAAAGTCAGGGAGGCAGAAGACAGTGTGGTAGCTATAGCTTGTGTTACAAGTCAGAAAGCTGCAACCATATTAAAAGAGATACATGTAAGATAATCTGCCCTGTTTTAGCAATTATGCTGTATTATTAAATGTGAAATATTTTTACACATTCATCCTCTTCTCTGGATTGATGAGAAACAAATAACACATACTCAGTAGTCAAAAAAGTTCAACGAGACTGTTTACATATGTGAACTCTGTTTTCAGTCTCCGATCGGATATGCCTAGTACTCCTAGCAGCTACCGAACTTTGCATTTCTGGGCCTAGACTGAGTTGTCATTCCAAGGAGACCCGCAGCAGGTCTTAGCTGCAGCAATATTTATTAGGTGGACAGGAGCAGAGATCAATTTATGTCAATATTACAAAATAACTAGATGGTTACATGCACGATCCTACTTGCAAAATGTGAAGCTACATCTTAATCTGACTCACTGAGACTTGGATCCTGTAATATGATAGTGTCTGATT
The DNA here is from genome assembly GCF_965638725.1 of Aptenodytes patagonicus. NCBI lineage: Eukaryota > Metazoa > Chordata > Aves > Sphenisciformes > Spheniscidae > Aptenodytes > Aptenodytes patagonicus. The sequence goes on along the minus strand of NC_134950.1, from coordinate 97,969,869 downwards.
TGGACTGAACTGTGGCAAAACAAGATTCCCAATTTTCATTCTGCCAGAGCTTGCCAAAGAGTTTTTGAAGAGTTCTGTCCTACTGTGTCAAGCCACGCTGCATCTCTCTGGAAGCATCCCTGGTGTGCAAACTGGGCACTGATTTCCACATAGCACTCGTAGAAATTGAATTGCCATCATGATTTTGATGAGAAAAGACCAAAGCTATGGAAGTGTGACTGAACAAATTTCACTTTCACAGTGAAATAAAGACTTCTGAAGGAGGGAGTGGTCTTCAGTCTTTGTCTGGCAGGCTAGTATTTTCCTATTTTTGGTTATATATTCTAAAGAAAATATAAACCTTCTGTGTTTTTTGCAAGAACCCAGACTTTAAACACGCATCTTGCAAAACTCTTATTCCCACACAGACGCACCTTGAAAAATCAAGTATATTCCTTTCACGTTACTGTTCAGCACAGCAACTTGTGCTATTTGAGACCTACTGCCATGTATTGAAGCCTTCAACAAAAGACCAAATAGTTCTAATCTCAAAAAGTGCTCAGAAGTGACTGCACCCTGCACGTGTATTTCTGTTGCATGTTTTTATTCCCCATCACAGAAATTGTAGACAATGTTGCAAAAGAAGAGGGTTACCAGTATTTAACTGTTTGTATCACATAGTCTGCTGAAAAGAAGAAATGCCCCTGCTAACCTTTCCAGGGGATTTTAAAAAACCCAGAACTACGCGCACACACACTTCAGCTGCTGCTGAGCTATTACATTTCCCACATTTGGTAGCCCTCTCTCAGCATGAAACTATTTTCTGTCGTATCTTCAGCTGTGAGAGTACCGTAAGAGGACAGTGATCTCATTTCCCAGATTCCACTGCCATCAGTGAAACAGCTCCGGGCGTACAGAGGTGTAACCGCGATCAGAATCTGGCCTTGTCCACTGAAGTGAGGACAGCACTCAAACATATGTGCATGACAGTACCTGGTCACAGAATTTGTGATAATGGGATGGGGAAGAGTTAGAGGAACTGTAGTACTTCCATTTGAGCCCCCTGCTACGACACGTACACTCTGGATCACAGGTTGCTGAAATGACCACACAGCTGGGCAGCCCTTCTTTTCACACCATAGTGGCTGTGAGCCGCTAATGGTCCTGACAACCCTTGCAGTGTCTAATGTTTTCCTTTATACCCCCCCAAGTCATTAAAGGGACAACCTTGGCTATCGGTTCAAAGAAAAGGTTTCCAGCCCTTCTGGTTCAGAAACCAGAAGGAAAAAAGAAAACCTGAAAGGGGTTTTAAATCTTTTGATTTTTAAGACAAGCGGATGATTTTGTGGAGCCTGGTTCACGATTCTTCAGTGCTTGGGTGTGTGTTTTCTTATTCAAGACTGTCAGTAAAATTACACAATAGAAGCTGGTTGCATCCCTGTTGGGAAACTGCAATTTTCCCCCGTGTAAGAAGCTCAGGGCTCTGTGGGACTTGGTATATAAGCCAAAAGATTTCTGCATTACAGCATCAGGTTATCATAACCTATCTCCCCCTCCTTCCTACCCCCAGAACTCATCTATATGCTAATTTAATGTGACTAATGCCGCCCCACAATATAATGGCTCTAATGTTTTCAGGGGAGGAAAGAAAGTGGAAAGAAGCTGATGCTCCTGTTTGATTAGTGCAGCGTCTTCTGACAGAAATCCCAGATTTTCTGATGATAAGGTCTGATTGCATCAACACCCTGACTACATCTGGTTCAGCATCTGACCAAGCTTGCAGTTAGGTTTGAGTTTACATTCCCATGAGTTAAGTACCAGTGAGTTAAGCAAATGTAAAATATGCTTTTCTCACCTTGCTTTTGTGGAAATGACTCTGACCAAGCTTAACTGTTTGTTTAAAGGGAAAGACACCACCGTCACTCCTATTGTCAGGGGCTGACAACTACTGTATCTGCATCTGACAGAGCTCCCCACTGAGTTACAAGATACCTGAACTAGCTGGGATTTGGCTCCTGGGCCTTTCTGGTTCAGTCATACAGGCTGGGGAGCTTTCGGTTTCTCCACAAACATGTGCATTGATAGTCCCTCTGCCCCTTTCCCCCTTCCTCCCTCACGCTCACTGTAACGCTATTAAGATATCAAATGCAGCAATTACAAGAAAACCCTAATTAGGCAGCAGCAGCTTCTGTAATAAAGGAATCAAAGAAATCTGAAGAAAGAGCTAAAAGGAAAGACAACAGAGGCTTTCAAATCACAGACTTGTTGTTCTTAAAGGACTACTCAATGCCGATAGTCCTCCATGAATTTCACTTCACCAGCTTTCTCTGTACTTTTCTAGGACAAAAGAAGTAATACCAACATAGAGACCTGTGGCCATAATCAAATAATAATTGGCCTCGGAGATCACTTATGACAATCAGGGAAGTAATAAGGTTTATGAATAATTATGAATAATTAGGCACATTTATGAATAATTACACTGTTAATAACTATCTAACACATCCAGTTTTTAAACTGTAATTCAGTCATTATTGATTGGTTAGCCATCATCTTCACTGCTGTTTCCCTACTCATTAACATCCTGATTCAGCCAGGAGCCCTGCAAGGCTGCATTTATTCTTTTGGCATGTCAGTAAAGAGGTTTTATTGCTATAGCTTCTGAATCCCAAGAAAGGGGAAAACCTGTTTCACAGAGAACAGGTTTCACTGAGCATAGGGGAGGGACCTTTATGGAAAGAAAATGTCCTGGAACTTTCTAAATGTGATATTAAGACAGTGCAAAGACACTATGACAATGAGGAGTGCAGAAAAGAGGACTACAGTGCTGTGTCTGGAGCTTCTGACCACTTAACTTCCTGTGCTTGGACCGCGAAGTTTTTGAGGTGCGGACCATATCGTATAAAATGGGCTGAGCAGAGCTGACTCAGGATGCCCCCAGCAGCACAGGTAGAGGGGCCTGGCGCATGTAATTCCTGCCCTGGGAAGGAAAGGGCCAGGGACCTAGGCAGAGTCGCTGCTGCCGCCCCAGCCAGGACCTCAAGCACAGAGGAAGCTTTGCCTGCTGCTGTGGGGAGAGACCACATGCGCCTGCCGTCCAGCAGTGTAGCAGCCACCACTGCCACTAGCACTTCGCTCTGTGCTCTGCCAGCAATCCCGGAGTTCAGCCAGAGGCAAAGACAGCAGGATTGCCAGGGCTCTGGCTTTCCCCAGTGAGCAGCACTGCCAGGGGAAACTGCTGCTCCTGACTTTCTCCCATCCTCAGCAAACATCTGGTTTGCCTATGTCTAAAGATGTTCCTGGTTACCTAAATTAGGTGCCTAAATGGGTGGCAGAGTTGCTGGCAAGGCCAATAATAAAAGGTAATGCTACGTTTACCATCCAGAACACCTCTGTTTTCAGGGACGTTGCATCAGTTTTACACCAATAGGATAGAGTGAGGCCAATCACCCAGAGAAAGTAGATGGAGCATCCTAGCTTTTAAACAAGGAATATTTTCTGAGCTGTTATTGCTCCTCTGCCTCTTATTTATACAGCACATTTCATCCAGAAGAGCTGGGTCTCACATGGAGAAAATGTGAGTCATGGTCTTGAACAATTTCAATACATTGAGCCACATGCTACCTACTTTTGGAAAAGCATTCAGGAGAGTAAAAGATACAGATCAGGTGCCATGAACTGTAAGTCCCAGTTGGAAAATAAAGTAATGCTGCAGGATGGACATTTGATAGTCCGTGAATCCAGGACATTTGACATCAGATAAAAAAAACACCAAACAACCCTTCTAAATTCCTTTTGATTATTTCTAAGGCACGAGTAGCATTCTGAGTATTTTTTGATGAAATGTCTTTATTTTTGTAGTGTTTATGAGTCCTGGCATACAGGATAGCAAATTACATGGTGGACCTAAAAACAAGTGCTTAAATCACTCCAAGTATTGCTTTAAAGAAGAGTATTAACAAAAAATAAATGCCATAGATGAGCACTCTACCTGTATGTTTCTTTACATGTTTATCCATTCCGCTGGAAAGAATGCTGATTCATTTTCCCTTTGGAGGAATTTACTTTCTGCATTTTCTCCATAGCTTTATAATTGATTTCTGTGCTACAGTGCACTATGTTTACATTTCAGAGTAGAAAAAAAGAAGAAAAAAAAATTTTAACAAAACCATCACTTGCTAAGATTGTGGCTCAAACCCTCTTTCAACTGCAAGGATCAAAGCAGCTATGATAACCTGTCATCTCTTTCATAATCATCTTCAAGTGTAGTCTTTCTAATCATCTCCTCCTGAAGGCTCAGAAAGGCGAAGAAAATAGACCAAACCACTTAGCAGGAAAAATGAGTGATTGAACGTTGAATGTTTGTTAAGCTGGAAGTGATCATTTCTAAAAAGCAGAAAAAGTCCCAACATATAATTCTGAGAAGGCAGCCATGGAAGACTGGCTCTTCTACTTTGGTTTTGACATGCTAAGAAATGGCATGAAAAATGGCTAAGAAAAACAGCACACTTCTCACTTTCAGGAGGGCAGAAATGACATATCTCTATCAAAGATCTAGAAAAGTCCGTTATTTTCTTTCCATATAATGTCTCATTAAACTGTGGAACTCATTGCCATCAGATGTTGTGGAGACGAATAGGTTAGATGGATTAAAAAAAGATTGGAGAAGTCCATGTGGGAAAGGTCCATTAGTGGATCAGATGTGACCTCTAGATCACATACTTTAAACTGGAGGAGATTACAAGTATCCCAGGTTATATATAGGCTTATACTTTTCTCTAAAAGAGCAAATCAAGAAAACTTAGTTTTCTGCAGAGGCGTAGATTTTAGCTATTATTCCAGTACCAGTAGTTCATCTTCCCTTTCTTTCCCTATAGCTGTGGACAAACAAATAGCTTGGGAATTCCCTGGTAGGACATCTGTCTCTATCAGCTGGCACAATAGATGCACTAAAGGCCAGAATCTCCTACGTTTTAATCAGAGACAACCATTGTTACTGTGTTTTCTGTGGAGACCACATTCATCTCCTCGGTATTATGTCAGACCCATCCTCAGGGTGCATGGCAAACAAAGTTCTTCATATTTGGGGAAAGGGAGAAGGGTGCACTGAAAGAAAAATAAAGCTTTTGTTGGGGCTATTTATTTATTTATGGGTGTGCTTTGAAGAGTCAGGTAGCATTCAGAAACCTGTGAGTTTTCTTTTTGGTATTTGTCACTACTGATTGAATTTTGAGTGTGGCAAATATCAATGCTTGAGTAAATCATCAAAGCCCAGCACGGACACACTGGGAAAAGTAAGAAGTGGATGAATGGTTGTTCATTTCCATCTCATGTTGTTTGATTCTGTTTCAAGAGGATTGCTTTTTACTGTGTGTTGGTTTTGTGGTCTACATGAGACTTTTCTTCTTTAATTTGTCCCAGCTCTGGGCTATCATTTTATCAAGCTCATTTTTCCAGAGTCCTAACTAGGGCAGGCCACAGTGTTATGTCTAATATTTGACTGAATGCTGCGCCAACCTGCTCCTTCTCAGATCTAGCACACATCAGCAACCGTCATTTCACCGAGCTCTGAAGCACCCCTAAAAACATTTGTTTTCCTGAGCGTGAACATCTATAGGATCTGTCTCCCCAGCATTGGACTCTGCAAGGCTTTTTGTATATTCCTGCTTTCAAGTCATAGAGAAATACCATGTTGCCGTTGGTGTCTGTACCGGGGAGACAGAGAAATGTGAAAGACCAATCTTCTTTCAAAGTGAAAAAGTCACCTCGCACGTAGCCACCTGGGGCTGCCCCAGACCCCGCACCCTCCTCGCCTCTCCCCAGTTGTGTATGACACTGTGCCCCAGGCCATGCTGACTTCCCCCTGCCCCCACCCCAGCCCACCCTTTCATCTTCAATTTGTTCATCCCCGCTCTGCAGATGTCATCGAAAGCAAGGGGCAATTAGCTGAATGTAGTCAGGGCACAGTGATTTGGATCCTGTTTTTTGAAATATAGATCCAAAAGAGCACATTCAGAGTGGTTCCTGACTGCAAACGTCAGCGGTGGTGAAAAGCTGGCAACCTGGGGCAATGAGAGCCAAAGCAGCAAGAGGACACACAGGGTGGGAACCAGGTCCTCAGACTAGTGATGTGGGACGTAGTTTTGAGACCACAATGGCTTCCAGTTGGTTCTTTGGCTTCCATTAAACATCATTAATGTTTTCAAAGAAGCATGAAATACACACTCATGCTTTCTCTGTTCCCCCTCCCCCGTCCCTGTCCCTCCTGCAATACAAAGGGGACTTTCTTTTGTTATATTTGGATAATTATTCTGCTGCCTTCCCTCCTGCTACCTGCTAAACTTCCGTGATTGATGAAGGGAACACATTGAGAATTTGAGATGAAAAAGTGAAGAGTGAGCAAGGCCGGGCAAATGAGCCAGTGGGTTGAAGCACTTGGGACATTAGAGGGTGTCAAGGATGGCAAATTACTTCACTGAAGTAATGATGATAAACATTTTATCCCTGTGCATATATGTGCATTATACCTAATGATCTCAAGCATAAGTAAGTGAAGAAAGGCACTAAATAAATCATATGAACAGGCCCTAAATGGGAATCCCTAAGGAATGGGATCTGAATTGTAAATGCACGCCTGAATTTCACACATCAAATTACAATGAGGAGATTGATATTTTAAACAGCTCTGTATTTAAAGGGTACTGTATCTAGTCCTGAGGATTTTTCTTTTGCTTAGATTTTTTTTTTTTCAGTTACACCGTGTGTGTGTGTGTGTATATATATATACATGCACATGTATGTGTGTAAATTCATGAAATGAGGTACTTTGCATATCAGTGAGTAACTCTGGGTTTCATTAGCATCTCAGAGACTGACTAAAAAGTGTTTTCTGCCTGACTGAGATTTTTGAAAGACATAAAGGCTCAGGGACAAACTCTTTTCTGTTACACCAAAGAAAAACTCAAAAAAATTCCTTGCATTAAATGAACTTACCCTAGACTTGGTCTGATGTAACTGGAAATACAGTCTGACACTTACTGTTACCCTTCTTTTATCTCTGTCTCTCCCTCCCTCAAACTGCGGAGCCAAATTTTTAGCTGGCGTCAACCAGCAAAGCTTCATGAGCAATCAGCAGAGGGTGCCTGTTGGCACGAGCTGATTTTGTCCAGTAGCTACACAAGTAGAGAATGGACTTGGGTGTTAAAGGGAACAGGTTTTATGCAGAACAAATTATACTAGAGATGTCATCCCATTCCTTTCCAGCCTCAGCCATCTTAAAATCATCAAAGTACAACTGCAGTACTATAAACACACAGTAATAAATCTAATAAGGTATGGGAAAGGAGGCTGGCAGAAATGAAAACGTCTAATAAGAGAGGGAGCAGCACTATGTCCTCACAGATAGCACTCGTCCCCACTACATTCTTCAGTGGAAAGACGTGAGATGATAACCATGGAGATTTAAAACCTCTGGGATTTCAGCCGTTCTCCAGGTTTTCCCATCAGAAGAAGATTTTTTTCATGCAGCTAGTAAAGAGGATTCTGCCCACAGATATAACAGCCATCCCAGGATGTCCACATCTTTCTCCCAGTAGTTGCAGGAAGGCTGGCTGGAGACGTAGGGTCTGCATGAGAGTTGAATGGCTTTTCCCACCGCATTCCTTGACAGGCAGGAGTGCTCTCAGGGCAGAGCTTTGGCGATGCTGCACCTGAGTTTCCCATTCAGCGTTTCCAGAGCAGGAAGAAGCGGTGAATGAACCCCTTAAGTATCGACTCTCCTGGCTTTTCCCCAGAGGATTGCCAGCCCTGCACACAGACTTTGTTTCCCAGGTCTTGACCCTAACTTGGAAAATACGTACTAGATTTAAATGTAATATACATTGATTCTTTGTGTTGCTGCTAAGCATATGCACTTCCACATGCCTATATATATATATATATATATGTACATTTATACCTGCATACAAACTTATATATATATATGTATGTGTACACACACATACACACATTCAGTTATTTTGCATTTGGGAAACATTTATATGGCATACCATGCCAGAAGTAAGAAATTTAACCCATTCCCTGATTAAGTCTTACCCATTATGAGGAATCTGGAAAGCGAACACATGAAGCATGCCTTTTTCATTTAAACAAATCCCTCCTGCTACAGATACTTATAAAAAATAAAAGCCATTTATTGATTTGTAAGCAATTTCCATGTGCTTGGTGGTGTATAAAGCATAGCAAGAGGTAAAGGTCATGGAGTAGCTTCACATATAAGGGCTAGATCCAGAGCCCACTGAAGTCCTTCTCTGAAGCAAATTCCAGTCTTACCCCGGACAGAGCAAGCTTTCAATACTGGGGACTAGCTACTTTAATTTTTTTTTTCCCAAACAATATATTTCAAAGTGTTGCTAAATTATAAGTAAGTTTTCCCATCAGCACTGCTACCATTTTCATTTTTATTTTTACTGGAAAAACAGAATGCCTTTTTGAAATAGAAAAAGACGTATCCACTTAGTCTTTATATTAGCAAACTATATTTTCCATAAACTGTAAAAAAAAAAAAAATTATTACCTCCTGTATTCCCTGCTGGAATGTTCAATCCGTCACTAGAGTTATTTGACTATTGATTAATTTGCAGAAATGTGTTGACACAAACCTTTCTGTAAAAAAGTCAGTTCCCTTCTCTTCCATTCCTCAACTGGCATGTCACATTTTTGCCTTTTTGCGTGATTAATGTTTTTTTGAAAGCTTCAGGAATCAATAACCATACTCTCAAGTGGATACATCTGTACTTTAAATGTGTCCTATTATCTTAGTTTTCTAGTCAATCTGCAAAATGCATTTCCCGTTGGACTTAATAGGTGTGAGCTGTGCAGCTAGTGATAACGTAGAAGGTCTTCTGATCTGACTGGGTCCTTGCCATGAAACCAGATCCTCCTTGCAGATTCAGGAATGTGGTGTATCTGGTAAGAGTTCCCTCCAGGACTCCAGGAAGTGTGTTTCTTATTAGATCTTTCTTTTTTTTTTTTTCTTTTTTTGAAGTACCACTGTTTTCTCTAGCCCATCCTGGAAATATTTTGCATGACATTGCACAAACATAGCCGGTGCAACACATCTCCTCTTCATGTCTTTAGCCAGGAGATAGCTTTACGCTCTCAAATTCCTCTGGCTTCCTTAAATGTTCAGCGTATTCAGTGTATTGCAGGATCAAACCTTCAGTGGATATCCCTTGGGAAATCAAAAGAAAGATTCCTTCAAGCCAGCTAGCATCATATGTATTCAATGAACACAAAGGGGATGAGACAGAGCGTAATCCAGCATTTGGGGGATTTTACTGGCATGATATTGCAAGGATCGTGTTAGTCCATGCTGAGAAACACTGCAGGATTTGTGAGGGCTAAATGAGTGTGCTCTGTCAATGTAGGAATCTGCCCTTTAAGTGGTCACAGTACTCCTGTTTCCTAACTCAGAATCAGAAACTGATTGCCGAACTGAATGAGCCTGGCCTGTACTAATCCTTCAACACGCTGCAGTCCGGAGGAGGGGGAAGAAATATTTGACTGGCAGGATTCTTTTTTGTCCTCAACAGAGTTGATACCGTGTGCTTGAAACTTTGCAGAAGCATGGAATTTTAGTCCTGGTCCCAGAAAAATGGATCAGTGGATGGGAATATGTCATAACCTGTAAAATCCATTTATAGATGTTGCCAGCAACTTACATCTGTGGTGTCTCTGTAACCTCTCATACTGTTCTGAAAGTTATGACATACGTGTATGAGACTCTGTGTGCCTCTGTGGTCTAAGCCATAACTAGAAAACAGTTATGTCACAGTAAATGCAGAATTTGAATGTAGAAGCAGCTTTCCATTCCAGGAGAAAGATGGGGCAGAGGAGTAGGAGGAAAACCTGCTGAAAAGCACAGTTAAGTCCTTTGTGCTGTGGAAATGAATCTGGTTTTGGTGCTGGGGGCTGAGTTTGTGTTGATGCACAGAAGTAAAACAAGAGTATTCAGACAAGTGGAACATGATCTGATAAGCCTGGAAATGACTCTGCCAGGTTATCCAGCCTGAATGACATCCCTGTCTGTGTCCTTTCAACACGTTTGATTTGAGCACAAGCTTCCCAGAGGAAGGCTTTTCCTGTGCTTTCTGTCCTGCTTCACTACTTCACAACTCCCTGATGGTAGAAGCAGTGCAGGTTTATGTGAGAGGAGAGCTATACACTTTTCTTGAAGGGACAGTATTTCTTCTTTTTTTTTTTTTCCCAGGATTGTAACCTTGCTGTCCTTTCAATATGGTACAAACTGAGCCTTTTCCTCACTCTGCCAGCTTAATATGGTAATGAAGTTGTGCCTTTCATTTATTAGATGCTTGAACTCTGTGTGCGTACTCTTTATCTGTATATGAAGATAAAACTAGAAATAGGTCTACTCAGGTTTTCCAATATGAAGAAGATGAAACAATTTTTATAGACTTCCCAGAGTACAATTTCATTAAGGTCATATCCATTGAATGAAACTTTTGCAAAATGTATATCCTTATTACATGAATAAAATGCAACAAGATTTGTGCCTGAAGATTCATAGATATGAATAATGTTCACACAATACCAAATTTCACTAAACTGAACATAAAGATTTATTTTTGAACTATAGTCTTCAATTTGCATGATTTATGCCCTAGCAGTTGCATGACTGCATTTATCAGAATGGGGCTGTTCTTGGGAGGTAATTCTACTAAAGCTTGTGATCATTTGGCTCTTGATCAGTGAAATGAACTGAATCTCATTTTCTGTGTCTGTCTCTTCACATGTTTTCCACCCTCGTATGCTTTAACTCTGGCAAGAAGAATATATATTTCAAATCAGGATATGAATCACCTGCCCATGAATCAGCCAAATACAGGCTCTGCACCTAGCACCGTCTTTAACATTTCTCCTAGACGTGATAGTTGTCCTATCCACAATACGCATGGCTTTTAGAAATCTTAAATGTTTTTACATGGAAAAGTAAATACTCCCCACTCTTGTTCTTTAAGCTTCATAGTATATCAGATTGTGTTAAGTGTTTGCTTCTGAGCAATCAGGCACACCATAAGTGGGTGGGAGATAAGCAATCCTTAGATAGTCTTCAGACTCATATTGATACCTTCAAAGCTCTTATTGTGTACCCATCACCACTGGTCGAATGGTATTGCCTTTGGAAGAGGGATCTTGACTCAAGCCTGAAAATGGCTGAAGCTCAGAACTTGGATCGGGATGCAGATGTGAAGAAGTTGACTCTATTGGGCTATGGCAAATAATGAAGATCATCAATACAGTCTCATTAATGTGACGACTTATCCCTGAAGTCGTTTGACTTATTGACTGCTGCGATATCAGTTGCATTAATCAATTAACAAATAGTGCTTTTGTCTTAATAAGGAAGAACAGAATCCTCTTGAGTAGAAATAGCATGCTAGAATAGAAATAGCCAGATAACCATCTCTTTGTTAAAATAAAACAGGGTAGAGCTCTTCATACTTTTTCTAAAAATATGGTTTTGGTTTAAAATAACAAAAATGAAAATTAAAGGGAAAGGATCACCAAAAGCACCTTTTTTTTTTCATGACTGATGCCTCTTCTGCAGCTGCAAGCACGTTCATTTCTCCATAATCTCTAGCAGTGCAGAAGAAAGAGCGCCTTCAGGTGAAAGGTTACCTACATTTATAATGTCAGGCACTGAGGCTGGTGAGGTAAAAGGTAAATGGTAATTTTATCATTAGCGTGCCTGACCCCTTGCCCCCACCATATCTCATAGGAGACGTTAAGAACGGCTCACCTGTCAAGATGCAAACACTTAAAGGTCAATGCGCACAGAAATCTTCAAGAGCTTACAACTGAATTGCTGACACCTTTTATTATCACCGCTTAAATAAATGATTCAAGTGGCAAGACAAGGCTAAGATTGGTTTAATGTCAAGATTCACACGAGGAATTCTTGGAGCATTATTTTGTAAACTCTGACCACATAGATATGATTTTTTAATTCTAGAGGTGTGTGAACAATGGGGTGGATTTCACATCATCTACAGGAGTTTGAATATCTATTTCTCTTTTGCAAGGCTTTCCAGCACTGCACAAGGAGGAAGTTTTGCTTTTATTGGAGCAGTGAATGCAGATTCCTGGATCCGCCATCATTCTAGTGTACGACGTTAGAAAACTCGTTTCACCTCTGTGCATGAGAAGTGGATAGTTACGACTTAAGAGGATGGGAGGATATCTTGCAACCTAATCACAAATTTTTTTAAACACTTGCTACACTTCCTTGTTACTTAATGAAGTAACTGGGTAAAGATCCTTTCCTCTTTTTCCAAGTTGTTTTCACATTGAAAAGCTCTGAAGTGTGGACACGTCAGCACCAGGGTTTGGAAGAACACCAGGGTTCACCCATGTACGCAATATCTACAGGATCAACAAGTGTAATTCTAAGGGGTGAGCGTAATTTACTCCTGACACTATGTAACACACCTCCTGTTGTTACTAAAAGGGCCCGTCAGGTATACAGGACCCCTGAGCATGACCCACTTAGAGCTGATGCTCTGTAATACAAAAGCAATACTTCTGTATTGCTACTGTAATGGACAGTCAGATGGCAGTGGGGTGTGTTGATCAGGGCAGAGAAATGGTTCTGTCTCTGATTCTGCGGCTCATCAGACACGGAGCAAGTCAGTCATTTCTGAGTGAGGGTACTTCAGTTTTAGGGAGCTCTCACAGCAATACAAAGAAGAAACGTGAAGCAGAATGGAGGAAGGTGGCTTATGTTACCTGAAAGCAGACCTCAGTCCTTTGTGCTGAACAGGTTCACGATCTCATGGCTCTGTAAGATCTCCTAGAACTAAACCCCTTTTCTTACTGTTGTTGTATTGCTCGATATTTCCAGTGAGACCATACCAAACCTTGTGCAAGTGAGGTGCCCTGAAGGCAGAAGGCATGTTCTTTCTGGGGGGCTGTCGATGGTGAATTGAGAGGGAGCAGAGTCAGTTTGGCACTGATGTGTGCTTAGGGCTTGATGTTGCTTGAATGGTGAGTGCTTTGAGATTAGTGTACATGTTAAAAATGCCTTACCTAGAGGGTTATAACTCTTGATGAGTAGAAGATACCCTGAGCATCCACCCCTATAAAGTAGCAATATTTTTAGTTTGACAACTACAAACACGGCAACTGATTATTAGCATGTGATGCAAGCCCTCCTGCATCTATATCTCTTTTGTCCTCCCCACACAATGATCACTGTTCTTATTAATCTGCGGTCCTCTGCTTGTCTCCATCTACTCTCTCTCTCCTCAGAAATAATATATTCACTTCCTTTGACTTAGTGACCTTCAAATTTACTTCTCCAGGTAATGTTCCACGTACTTTTCCCACATATTTCATGAAACTTCTTCCTGAAACAGTTGCATACCACTGAAGCTATTGAATGAAAAGCTTAATTTCTCCTTCCCACCTATCACCTATATCACTAGCACACTATAGTGCTTGCATTTTTTTCCTGTGTTATTTTGTTTCTGGCATCTTGTTGCTGTGCTGCATAAAGAATTAATGCAGTAATAAAAGAAGGTTAAATGAGGAAAAAAAAAAACAACAAACAGTGGGTGCCCAAAGAACGCTTAGTTCCCCTTCATATTTAAAGAAACAGTGATCAAAAACAGGGAGTGGAGTGAAAGTACAAACAGTGTTTATGAAAAATAGATTTTTCATAGAAGCCCCTGTCATCCAATTGCTTTGCTAGGAACAACAGCAGGTGAGCCACACATCCCTGGCTGTTTGCACCACAGCAATACTTACAGAGAATTAAGGCATTGCTACAAGAGGGTGCACCTACTGAGTGTAAAACTCAGGACAGACGTCTCTTCCATTTCTGTTTTTGAGCAAATCTCTTTCTTACTTTTTTTTCCCTACAATGTCCTACAATAAGACATCTGGTCATAAGTGACTTTCTTTGCTGTAATGTAATTCTATTTAGAAACATATCAGTAAATGTTATTGCAAGGCTGCAACCGCACTTTGGCTTTCACATTTATAAAATGAGAGAGAATGTTGCACCTGCAGAGGGCTGCTAGCTATACAGCTGAAATGCAGTTTAAGAAAGCATTTTTATATTCTTTACAAATAATCCCTCTTTATTAATAATTATTATTATTAATTATTATTATTATTATCATTCTTACTAACTGTGAAGCTCAAGGACACCAGAGATTACCAAGTACTTAATTTCTAGTCAAATGCAGTATTTCATATTTGTTTGCCGTCCTCTGCTGAAACTGCTTACTCTCTGAAGGCAGACATTTTGGGAGAGAAGAGAAATGACGATCTATCAGTTTTCGGAATGACAAAGTCCTCAACAGAAATGGGAATGGTCTCTAAATCACGTAACACTTTAGGAAGGTTCATCTAAGGCTTGAATGATCTTGAACCTTGACTGGCAACACAGGACAGGAGGTTCTTCAGCTTATTGAAAAGCATCTGCTTTCCCAGTAATTCTGCATCCTGGGCTAGCGTCCCTGCTAGGATATTTTCTGTCATTGCTACCTGCACGGCAGGTCCATCAGTGGAGGATAAAAAGCAATGGGAGCACTAGTTTCACGCAGCCCTGGTATACTTAGTGCCACAGCATGTAATATTATTAAAGTAGGGTTCTGCATGACAAGCTGCCTAAAACCTCAGTGACCAGTGGCACCTTCTCCACAGGAGCACCTGACTGCATAGGCAGAGCATAAGTAGACGCTCATATGCCAGAAGTATCAGAGATTTCACTGGAGCAGACCTCGACTGAACCACAGATTTAACTATGACGAACTTTACACAAGCAAGTTATCTCAGTGGGACTTAAACTTAGCCTGATGCTTAAGCACCAACTGAGTCAAGGATGTAATGAGTGAAGTGCTGGAATTACAGCTGCCATTTCATGAAAGGAACCCTATATAAATATATACTTTTGGAGGCAACTACAACTTTCTACCTGCAGAGCTGCTTTTATGGAATTTAATACATAGAAAAAAACTGTACAAAATGTATTCTTTTTTGCCTTGCATTTGGTCTTGTGCATCAAAAACTTCTGTACTATCTCAATTTTAACCATGAATGATTAAGATATTGTAAAATGGTTTATAACCATTATAAAAATATTTTCACTTTTTTACCTGACCACCTGAGGAAGACACCTGGTAGTAATAAAATTATTTTTACTACATGCCTTTCAGGACACAAAAGAAATAAAACACTTTCTTTTTTATGCAAGTATTATACAACTGGGCTTAAGCAAAACATCTGTTATGCCTTACCGAAATCAAACAGCCACCTTTTTATGTTGCTTGGTTGTTTTTCTTGTTTGTTTGTTTTGAATTATTTATTTTCCATACCATCAGAAGCATGCAAAGAGTAACCAACAGGTGAGATCAGCCTAGCAAACACTCTAAAAGCTCCAAGAGACAGAGGCTTCCTTGTTTGCTTACCATGCAAAGCTATTTCTTTTTGGATCACAGTGGTCCCTACTTGAAATCTGATTATGAACATGTGCAGAACATGCCACTGCCTCTGACGCTAACTGGTTTCTTGCACATGTGGAAATAGACTCCACTCAATACGGAAAGTAAGCATCGCGTTGCTGCTCCTGTCTGGATGTTGATATGTTAGATAATAAAGACAGAGATTCTCGATTTGTAATATGGTACTGCTGATGGTACACCAGCTACTTACAGGTGGAATGTGACCAAATATCTCCAGCTCACCACCTTTTCCCTGCAGAGAAGGACAACAGATCCACTTGCACCTCTCCACGAAGCTGGAAGATGCTACTCTGACCATTTCCAAGACAAGGAAGAAGGCAGAGCTGCCTAGGGGCATGCTCACTTTTATATCTGTCGATACATGCTGCCATAACCTGCACCATAGTGTAAAACATACCTTGTTCTGTATGTACAAGGAAGTAAAATTGAGAAAACCCTGGGCTGAAACATTCTGAAACATTCTTGGCTTGAGGGACTTGATATTCCATTTCAGGATCAGGCCCCCCTTTCTTTCTCTGTACACCCATAGACTAATACAAAGTGGGTACAGATCACAGGTATCTTGACGTGGAAGTATCCAATGCTTACTTTTCCTCATTGGAAGTGCCAAAACAACACTGCAAAGGAATGGAGCATTTGGTCCCGGCACTTCAGGATAATGGTTGCTCTTAAATGTGGTTACAAGGCTTTCAGGTATCTCTTTCCTCCATGCTTCTGCCTCCCCACAATACACTTTCTTGTGCACATTTGTGGAATCAAACCTCAGTGCAGTGGAGGAGACAGGCAGTCAGACTAATTTATTCTAATACCTCCTAACACACACCAATTTTTTGTTGTTGTTGTTTTGTTTCTTAATAATCTCCAAGTGCAAAATATGTAGGAAGCCACGTGTAAATTCTGGTTATAGTGTCATCCCCTAATAGGCAAACACAGGCAGGAGCATTTTTATGGGAGAAAAAAAAAGAACATCCAATTTTCCACTACAAAACAGGTGCACTCAGACTTTCAAAGTACATCGCACTTGTCTCTCTTGTTTATTTAATCCTAATTTATTGGATCAAGACAAAGAATAGTACAGTTTGGTTTTCTGGCATGTTCACGTCCACAGCAAAAAGAAGGTCATTGCATTTGGGTACTAATCTACCAGTGCAGTAAGCCGTGATTAAAATGTCTCGGTAATGTTCTCAAAAAAGCATTTCAACTGCTTGAATCCGTATCCATCCATGGCCAGAGAAGAGGGGATGCTAGTCTGGTTTGGTTAAATAGATATAAACTTATTCCCCAGTCAGTCAGCTAGAGCAGCAGCCCTGCATTTCAGAGAGCTAAATAAAAAGATTGCCTGGGGTCAGGATAAAAGCAAAGGTACGCAGGGCCATGAAATAGTTTTCGCCGTTATCATTTCACTTCAGAGGACCCAGTAGAGCTTTCACCAGGGATCAGGAGTGACCTCAGCTCTCCCTGTAAGTTTCTTATGCCTCTAAATTTATTATAAAGTTCTCCAAGAAAGTGACAGGTTAAACAAGGAGGATAACTGGGGGGTGGGGAGGTGTTCTGGCTTTGTGTTATGTTCTAATTCTGTCAAGGAGTCTGAGATTTGGACAGATAAGCAGGGAGGGATGGAGTCCTTAGAATAAAGTGAAGTGAAGGTACAATGCAAAAAAGATCTCCGTTCAACTTCTGGGTGAAGATCTGTGTGCCTGAGCCATGCTTCCCCTGCTGCCACTGCTGCAGCTTCTCCCCTTTTTTTCATAATAGTCCCTGTTATGAGTCTTTGTTCACAAAGGTGGAAAACACGGAGGGCTCTAATGATGCATTATCACAGGTCAGAGAATGAACCACATACATAAATCTCCCTGGCGTTTGCCGCCACACAATACCTCTAAAAGGACAGCAGCATTCCTTAAAGATGTAGCTTTTCCCCAGTCAAAGGCGGCTCAACAAGGCAATGTACCTGTGGGCTTTTGCCAGGATAATCACCTTTTCCTCTCACTGCTCCTTGGACAGCTCTGACCTTGTCTGCTTTTCTTCAGTCTGCTGTGTTTTCTGTAATGAAGACTAGAATTCAATTGTACATCTGGGACTAATAGCTTTTAACCTAAATTATTTCTCAGCTGCAATCACAGTCAGGTTGTCATAAACATGCAAGTAGTGCAGTACAGAGAGGAAGATGCCTTCACTGTAAAAGCCATTTTGAAAGCAAAGCTTCAGCCTAATTTAAAGATGTTATTGTTGTTATCATTGGAGGCTAACGGAGCTGTCTTTGAAGACCACGTCAGTCCTGCAATTGGCTTACTTTAAATCAACAGTAAAGAAACCTGGATTGTACAGAAGAGTGAGAGTAAGTCTATGTATAAAATGCCAGTAACCAATGGCAGTTGTGTTATTGTCATGCCAGTATGATGGCAGTTCAGTGAAGCAATTATGAATTTTTCATAATACCAATGAAAGCAAAGACTTTCAAAGAAATAATAAGGTTTACTATATATTACACAAACCATTACCAAGAATAGGATAGGATAGGATAGGATAGGATAGGATAGGATAGGATAGGATAGGATAGGATAGGATGGGATGGGATGGGATGGGATGGGATGGAATAGAACAGAACACAACAGAACATTATACAATAACTTTGCCATATACACCAAGAAGAATCTACTTTTTTAAACAAAGACCATTGTACAGGTTCTCTGCTGTTGTAAATAGAAAAGCAACACCACTGAAGTCAATGCACTATTTTAGACCAGCTGAATATTGGAAATTTGCAGCTCAATTTATGATGACTTGTTTCACATGTATACATTACACTACTGTTAATTGTATGGAAGATATCACCATTCTCATTTTGTAGGAATCTAAATCCCCTTTCCTTGCACCCTGCATTGGCATGATCAGCTGTACATGGGAAGAAAACAGTGAATTGGGCACTAGATGACTACTCATGATTTTGCCAAAATAATGGCAGTTGTTCTTAGAGCACCGCTGGCCACACAGGACCAAGTGCAATACTGGTAGTTCCTGCTGGCTTTGAGTCATCTGTTGTTACACGTTTATATTGTAATACATAATCAAGTGCAAGTTAACTAGAAGGACATTCCCTTGCAAAGCAAAAAGTCGGTGCAAGCAGTGCTGGACCCCAGTGTGCTACCCATCCTGTTGTTATAACTGGACTCACAATAGACGGATTGTATGTTTAGGGAATATGGCTTGTGCAGACTTTCTTCCTCTCCATCCTGACAAGGATCCTACAGTCCTTGTCGGTGTTCTGACAGACTCTTAACAAAATCATTTTCCTGTTCTCCATTTCTTTCTGACGATTTGACTACTTAACTACAGAAAGACTAGTAAATGGGAGCCGATAGCCTCAGGAAGTAGTAAATTGGCAGGTAAAGGTTGTTCTAGATATGCCGGTTTGTCTGTGCAGCGCAGATGTGAATCCAACCGCAAGACACAAAGCCGTAGTGGAAATGGGTGCCATTATTTCTACTGTTCCCAGAACTATTTTTTCAGAATGAAATCCCATTTATTTTGCACAATGTCCATGTATTTATTTCTCTCTTGCTTAATTTGTGCTTCATCCTGCTTCCTGAAGAACAGTTTTGCAGCTGTTAACATAAGCAGGATCTTTCCTTCTATTGCCAGACTAAAGATTGCACATATTTCTTTTGTAGGTCTTTTCAGAACTGCATGTTTTCTCATCATGATGCCTCCAGACTGACTAGCAATCATTTTCCATTGAGCTCAATTTTTACTTAAGATTTTTAAACAAATTTATCTAAATCACAAAACCATTTACGGCTGTGTTCTTCAATCTACTTATTTTACATTCTCTTTCATGAACATTCAGATCTGGTGATCAAAGGCTCTTAATTGGTCCCTTGTTAAAACAAAACTCTTTGGGTTTTGGGCTTTGACTTCCTTTGCATTGCACTCAGAGGATTATCTTTCTTTTAGTCATACAATTTTATAAAGCCTGTTGCCTTTAGTTAGTTCCAAAGCAGAACTGAAAGCTCTTTTTCAGGGTCTTGTTCCTTCTTGCAATGCCAGTGGGAATGAAGTGGCTCTGTAGACCCTAACATGCTGATCATACTGGCTTCTTCATAAACAGCTATGAGATACTTGGTGTGAATAATAATAATAATAATAATAATAATAATAATAATAATACTTATATTGAATTTGCATTGCATGATGCACATCTCTCCCTGCAGAGTAGCAGGTTTTGCTAACTAGTATTTCATGACAGCTGTATCTTACTTCCTACGAACACAGCAAGGGGTCAGCTGAGAGAAGGAGCCTTTGCACAATGAATTTAAAGTATATACACAATGAAGTTAAGTGTATACAATCATCAGCAAATGTTGGTGAATATGAAAACAGATACAAAGCAGACACATGGAATTGTGCATCCACCAGTAAAGATGGTAACACAGCTGACTCCATGGACAAGAACGACATCTGCTGAGGAACCTCCAGTGATGGACATCAAGCTAATGACATTTATCCACTGAGAACTTGGAGTGAGAAGCGGATTAGAGAAGAGGGTTAGAGAAAGCACAAGAAAATGAGTCTTTGTGCACACAGCTAGAATACCCGCTGCTTCCAAAGCATTTTGGTTAGTACTTCTCCTAATGAAGACCTAGGATAATTTGAGAATCAAATAATCTCCAGGATGTGACAAATGAATCAAAACCAAAAAATATTTTCCCGATAATAAACAAGTTACCAGGTAAGAAATAAGAAAAGAAAATTTCCTTCGTCTCTGATAAGACTCTAAAACTGTAATTGCTGAAGTTGCATCTAACTCTCCTATTCAGTTGTACCAACTCCTGAAAAAGCACTGCTTCCAGCTTTCATTGCCTGTATTCTTTTTATCCCTGTCATCATGTTCTCACCAGGTTTATCAAAAATATGGCATAACCAACCAACCTTCCACCTAGGAATACAAAAGTGCTGATCATACAAGTGTTTTCTGTGACTCTAGGTATAGCTGATTAAAAAATGGTGCTCTGTACAAGAATGTGCTTTGTACAATAAACGTGTCACCAGGCATTTGATTGTTGACTCCAGTGCCTATCATAATGGTAAGATTAATGTAATACAAAAGTATATACCTAGGCCACTTTTTTTTTCCTTAACAAGACCGATGCTTAGTTCCGCTGTGTCTTAAGTGTGTGCCTAACGTGAAGTGTGAAACTCATCTAATTCAAGTTCATAGAGCCCCTCACCTGTTCAAGGACTTTTGCAAAATCAGCACTTGAACACGAAAGCCTGTCTTTTTAGGCAAAATTAAGAAGACTTAACAGTTTAGGGAGTTGTTATCCTGCCATTCCTACAAATTAATCTCATCCAAATACTTCAGCCGTTTACCATCCTTTCTTTTGCATTAATTTGCTTACAGACCTGTTGTTTTTGCCAACTCCTCTGGATTATCGAGACATATGTAAGAGTAGATAGAATGGAGATATGCTATAATGAAAAGGTAAGGGTTTGAAGACAGGAGCTTTCCCTTGTTCTTTGCTAGCAAGCATGAGATATGTTGTCATTGTTTGATAAATAAGAACTTAATGCTATAAACACTGGCACTCTCTTCAAACAGTTAAGAGTCATCCTTGGTATGCAACATAAAATATTCAGTACAGTTCAAGGTGCAACAGTGCCTCTTTGATTCACAATACTTATCTCCACAAAATATATCTGTATGTCTGTCATGTTTGTGCTACGTAAATGGAGCCACTTCAGTGTGCAGCTATCAAATGTAATTTCTTTTAACGGGAACAGCACTGCTTCACAAGTAATTGTGCTATATATTAGATGAAGTCCTGAAAGAGAATAGTTCAGCTTTTATATAAGCACATGTGATGAATGAACAGTAGAATCAGCTGAGTCAGTAATCAATGGTTGACTACAAAATACATATGTCTGGGAATCCAATAAATTGATTTATTTTCAGAAATCACATCTTATGTTGAATGTAGTGTTTACCAGCATTAATCTTCAATACTGGCTGCCAGTGGGGCTGTAAGTTATTCATTTGTGCGAGCTC
Source organism: Aptenodytes patagonicus (assembly GCF_965638725.1). NCBI lineage: Eukaryota > Metazoa > Chordata > Aves > Sphenisciformes > Spheniscidae > Aptenodytes > Aptenodytes patagonicus. Next base: position 97,948,296 of record NC_134950.1, on the reverse strand, counting down.
CCTGATTGATGTTGTTCATACAAACTTCTATTCTCAAAGCAGTATCTACATGGAAAAAACATTTCACCGTGATTAAGAGAATTATTGATGTTTTCATTGTTAGACAGTAACATCTCGTCTAGGATTCACAAATAGTAGCAGATTCAGTAGCTTCAAGTTTTAGATATTTGTGGGGGTATTTTGCATTCAAATCACAGGGTGACACTCCAGGCAAAGCACAAAACTTGCAGCGCAGAGAAGCAGGAGATTCAGACAGCACTAACACAACTTTTTGCCTTCACAGTTCTGCTTAGGGTCAAACCCTTGACACTTGCTGGTATGAAATCCAAGCTGAGGTACTGAGAAACACTGTCCACACCTAGGGAAACATCCACGCAAAGGAACACTCACCTCTGACCTGCTCACTCTGCCCTCCTCTACTGCCCCATCCATGCCCCCACCACAAAACTAGAAAGTGTGGAGAGGATCTTCTTGGAGCGTTTTAATTCTTACGTTACGGACATTCTCCGTATGCCAGATAAGAGGCTTTTACATCTCACTCATCTAAAGAAAATAAAGCAAAAGAGGGCATTCCTATTTATTTCTCTGTCTTTATATTTACTTTCATATCCTAACCACCTACGCTGCTTATTTTTCTAGCCAATTTTTGAATTTCCTTTACAATATTTTAGCTTGCTTTCTTACAAATCAGCTTTAGTTCTGTACCTTTTTTTATCTGTATCTGTATTTTCATCATATATTTAGCAATAGACATACATTACTGAAGGAAGTCTGTCGTTGGTTTTAAGGTATATTTGTTTGAGTGACTGTTGCTTTTTTATTGGATGTCAAAAGGAGGGAAACTGGGAAGGTTTTTTCCATTTAAATACACTCACAGTTTGGACTGAAGTGTGAGGTCTGACTGACCTGGTCAAATATTAGGATCCACATGAATTTTAAAATAACATCAATTACATATTCCCCCCTTTTAGCCAGATAGTACACCTCTGAGTTGCATATTTTAGCTTCCCAAGGGTTAATTATTTTAGTTTGGTAGTCTAATTCTGAATATCAACCCTAGGTTTAAACCCTGGAGTGTGGATCTGAGAAATTGTCTTCTGCTAATCCAACTCCCCAGAGGCATTTTAGGTGATTACAGTCATTCTTGCTGTAATTTATATAATTATAGAAAATCTGATTTTTCTTGGTTGTCTTTTTTTTTTCCCATTTGTCTCCTGTTGCCTGGCCCGAAATAGAAGGTAGAGATTTCATTTACGCTGCTAGATATGTAAGTGTATGTATTTTCCCCAAGCTGTTGTATTGATCGTGGGATGTTGTGGTGATGATTTACCAAGTGACATCTTTAGAAAAATATATCCGTGCTGAACTACCCATGCAGGTGTACGTGAGAGTCAAGATAAGGGAATGAAACAGCATAACATGCATCATCACCCCTGAAAAAGTGTGGCATATTAAAGGATACCACCATGTGGAGGCTACAGTCACTGTACGTATTGCAATAAACCAGTCCAGTGAACAGGACTGGAACTTGTGGATGGCTTAACAGAGAGTTAACAGTGCAGTCACAATGCCTTTCTGCTCCAGGGGAAACAAGCATTGTGGGGACAGGTCATATTTTGTATTATGCCAATTGATAAAGTTGAAAAGAGTACAAGCTTTCAAGCTTTGAATTGTCTCATCAAATTAACTTACATCCTCAGATCATCACTATTTCAAAAACCCTAGTAGGTCATTTCTGAACCTGAGTAGAGAGAAAGGCTTCAAACCTTTTTCTGAGACGAGAAGCAAGAGGAGTTAAGCATTTACAGATCCTTGCTTGCTCACATAACTCCTGGAACAGGTCATTGTGCAGGAAGGGTTATTGGTGCCAGGGTCCTGGGGGCACTAACAGGCCATAACGGCAGTGACCAGCCTCACCGGGTGCCTCCTCCCCGCACCCTGTCCAGGTCGTGACTGAGCTTCCTCAGTCTTTCTTTCTTGGGGCTGTGTAGGAGCAGGGTAATACCTTCCTTGTGCAGCTCCGGAGAACACCAGACTTGGAGCATGCACATGGGCCAACTGGTGGAGGACAGAAGTCTGACACCTGGGCCCTCCCTGCCTCTGCAGTAAGTAGCGTGGCTGGACACTATAGCACAGGGGATCAGAAGAGCATTTCATTCACGATAGAAGAAAACCTGGGTCTTGGATACCTCTGAAATGTCCCTGTTGTCATAAAGACTTTTTTCCTGTCTGTATCTAGAAGAACCTATCTTGCATGGCCCAAGCTGCCATGAGTTGTCGAACCTCTCCTCACAGCCCTGCATCCTCATTTCAGACCACCTTTCTCTTGTAATGCAGTGCATGTAAGTAAGTAATGTGCTGGGATTTCTAGGAGGTGTCCAATTCCATACCCAAGCTATGCCAAGCCTTCAAGAGGCTGTATATTAAAAAAAAAAACCACCACCCACAACAAAAACCTGAGGTCTGCAGCAAACAAAATCAGACTCAAAATCCTTGGCAAAGCACAGAGAACAACTATGCACAGCTCAGAAGATACCAGATTAATGATAGTTAATTGGCACTCCTTTTTAACAACCTTAGCAAAGAGATAATACAGCACAGCCATGAAGTCTGTTTTATCCTCCTTTGTTATGGTCCATGCTGTAGAGCGAAGGAGCATTATGGCAACAAGGGGACATGGAGAAGCCTATATTCAGCATTGTATGGATAGACAGTGATCCGATCAATGATTAAAAAAAAAAAAGGAAAATATACGTATTTTTAACATGGCTTAAAATGTTGGAAGGGGAAGGGAAGCATCTTATTTCAACTAGAAGATTTTGTTCTAGCAATATGTATCAATTTCTCTTGAGAAGGATGTTGTAGATTCACAGGACTGGGACAATTTTATTCTGCTTCTCTTGTGCACCATAGAGTGCCTGGATTGGAAAAGATCCCAGTTCAAATCTCGGCTCTCCTGGGAAGGGCTCTGAATATTCCTCTGAGTACTCAGAGGAGGCTTTATCTCCTGCTGAAATGCTTCCACTTCCTGTGAAACACTTAAATGCCCATTACAGCACATCAAGGAGAGTGTGAGAATGACCT